>NC_056726.1:1864012820-1864065320 GCF_019279795.1 Protopterus annectens | reverse complement strand
GGTTTACAGATTTCACTCAAGCAAGAGACTGGTTTTGCAAGCCATACCCCTACATCTGGAAAAAGGCCTGGTGATCACAGTAAGCAACCCTACTATTACCCAGACTACAGTCTGAACCCATGTGTCCTACACAAACACATTTGTCTAGAATATCCCGCTATGTTGCTTGTACCCTGCACATTGTTGACAAATAGTAGGCATGGTGTGATTGCAGTGGGGCCGCAGAATGCATGTCACCCTGTCCAAAAGTACAATAGGCACATAATTGTGGACAATGCACCTTTACTATGTTCCCCACTGGACGCCTGCAACATATGTGGTGCCATCAAATGTGATCCACAAAGGATATACAATGCCTTACACACATGCCCTGTATGAACAGATGCCACTGACAACAGGGAATACTTGTTATATGCTATTATTGCAGGTGCAGGGTCAACCTGCTGTCTATTTGCAAGTCCTGCCCCACCAGCCCAGTATTGGCACATCTGATGATAACAGTCAGTGTACACATGTGCCAGGCAAACCAGGTAGACATAAACATGTCACTGTACATTATTGTAGGATGTGCATATCCCAGGCATTGTCCATGTCAAGGACTATCAAACACAGACATGGCATGCATTGCAAAGCAATGGCCACACACAATGGTAACCAGGATGACAGGACAGGTCATACAATACCCATCTGTGTGGGACACTGCAGACACTAAACCCCTGAACCACACTGCAGACCATTGTCAGGTGGCCTGATGCCAAGGATTACCCCTCACCCAGCCTTCTACAGCCATCTTGCACAGCCAACCACTACACACTCATGAAGCAATGCACACATGCATGTCAGTACTGGCACCTTGTGTCTGTGTGTGGGGTATGATGTTCCCAACCACAGTCACACCCAGTATAACTCCCATTGGCATACTGACTGCTGTCAGACACATTCACATGCCCTAGCCAATAGAACCTCAGGATATCCCCTGCGGTGGATGTAATACCTGTGCATTACTGCAGTGTGGCAAACTTAGTAGTTAAGAAGTGTATTTGTGAGCCTGCCAAAGTGCACCAATGGGTCTGAGTCCCTTAGAGAGTGTGGTTGTATTGACAATGACATCTGTTCATGTGGACAGCCATGTGTGCTACACCTAATGTATGCTTACTATATCTCTGTTGCAGGTATCACTCACCAGCACACATATATGTTCTTACAGCACACCAACATGTCAGCTATGTGGCACATGGAGTAACTACATACACTTGTAATAGTAATGGCTAGTGAGTCAGTGGTTTGACCCCCTGGACTGGTAGATGTGTGACAGAAAATGCTTAGATTTTAGTCTCCCAGCCCTTCTCTGATGTACTTTGCCTCTGTCTGTCCCTCCCACACACTCTCTGGTGGATGTGGAGATGTACACCTGCTCAGTAGCAGCTTGTGTTTTGTAAGTGATGGTCATGATCAGTTGATGGCCTGTGCACCTATTGCAGTCCTCTTCTAGCTGATTGCATGTGGAACAGCTGTGGTGACATTCCCTTAGCCAATTGCATGGAAACGCAGCACAATATCTAGGAACATCATGTTGTTGTTTGCCCACGACAGTTGCTGTGAGTGGAACCTGGATCTGGTGTTTGGTTAACAGCATCACAGATAATATCTGGATATTCCTCAAACAACATACACTGTAGAAAATAGCCTAAAGACAGGAGGGTGATGTGCCAGACATGACTACAGCATGTAAGTGCAGCTATGCTTCATTCAGACTACTGCCAGTTTAACAGGTTTTGTGTGGTAATGGCTAGTCTGCAAGTTTTAATAACTGACAACACAGTGCTCTGTTTGTGAGGAAACCCCCATATGTAGGGACCTCTGTGGACTGGGCAGTGTGTGTAACCATTTGTTTCTTGTGTTACTCACAGAACACACATCTATGAACTACAGCAGCATAGTGTGAGGATTGCAGTCAGTACACGGTGACAGTGATGAGAGTTACTGATATTGCATCCCTGATTGGACATACGTCACATGAAACTTTGGTATGAAAGTCACTGTCTGAGGTTATCACAGTGACATGCCAATAATGGGCCACTGTTCATAGCTGCAGTTACAAGTCATCTACGCTTTGGACAGATGTCATGTAGTATATATGCTTGTGTTGTGCTCCCTCTGCAAATGTATGACATCTGTTGTCTTGGGTTAATGGTAATATCTATGCATGCTGTTATAAGTAATCCTGAATGCTGTTGAGTATTATTAAGCCTTATCTGTGTTAAAATTGCAATACCATAGGCTGTATGGGATTGCAGGTCCCAGCGGAACCACATGTCCCACTTCAGCTGGCCATGGTACTGGGCACCAGCACTTCTGGGGCTCAGCCTTGGGCTGCCACCTCTGTTGGCTCTGCACCACCTTCGGGTGGAGCCGCCACTGAGGATGGGGCTTGCCCCCCCTGGGAGCAGGTCCAGACAGGAACTTGTCAGCCATCGTACGGTCCAGGCCGTGGTGCGTAGGGAGCTCAATAAGGGGTTTCAAGGCCAGCTATGCCAGCTCAAGGGCAGAGTGGCACAACTGAAGGGTGAGCCTGCCCCTCCTAGACAGCCCCCAGCACAGCCACCTTTGAGGCTGTGAAAGTGCAATGGTGGCTGCCCATGGGTGGGGACCTCTGTCCCACTGTTTCCATTTAGGGACTCATGGCCTTGTGAATGCCAAACACCCCTCCCCAACCAAGGTGTTCTCCCACATGTCTCATATACCGCCCCTGTATGCTGTCTTGTCTGTCATCCTACCCAACCTATCCTCCACGAGCATACCTACTCTCCTTCCTTAACATCCCACTCTCACATTACAAAAATGGAAACATAAGGCCAATCTGTTCCCAGAATGACTTTTGCCCCAGACATAGCTATCCATTTCACACACGTGTCCACTGGACACATGTAACCTTTTTAATTTGCATCACAACATACTACTGCTGTCCTCACCCCTCTCTCAGGCACACGATCATGGTATGCACGACTCCTAAAGGTGCAGGTACACATGATGCAGACGACCCCAGTGTACACACGACACTACTGGTCCCGCTATGGTTACTCCATTTAACTTTTTAATTATGATGTTGCACACAGCACCTTGCAAGAGTACTGTTCTCACATTATGATTGGATAGGAACTGTTTTGTTAATGTAAAAAAGAATGCTCATAGTAATGTAGTTGAGCAATGTACAAATGTTTGCATGTATTAATGACACATGTCTGTCTGTGGGAGTCTTGATATTACATAGTACAACACCACTACATAATACAGGAGTTGCTGGTGTTTTCCTTTTCATTCTTTTTTAATGCTTTGTTGTCACGTGGTTTGTTCTTGATATATCTATATATATATATATATATCTGTATCTATGTATGTAGATATATCTGGACATGAACACACACACATACATCTACATAATGAAATACATTTCCTATACTGTTGAATGTCTGTGCTGGATGATATGTTTGTGATAACATGAGATGTCTGTATATCTGCTATGGCTTAGTGCTAAAGCACATTAGCTGTGGTGTGCAGGGTCCTGGTTTCGAGCCTTGCAGAGGCCGTTTATTATGTCGTTGGGCAGAACAAGTGCCGTTGGATATGGAATGATTAAGGCACTTTTAAGCAGTTGTGAGCGGGTGTGCATGGGTTTGCGCGATGGTAAGCAGTCTTTACTTTTGGTTACAGTTCCTTACACTCAGTTACCTTCTTGATTGCTTAACCTGTGTAAGCAATGCTTACCCCGTGCAAACAGGCTGAAACCCAGTCACTGCTGCTTAAAAGTGCTTACTCCCACTTACCCCCACACTAATTTCTTTAAAAGAAAAGAAAAAAGTGGTGATAGGAAAGTGGTGAAAAAGGGGCACAAAGAGATAAAGACAGTAGGCAAGGTAGCTAGGGATGTGCAGGAAGGGTGTAGGGAAGGTCCATAGCTGTCCATTTCTTCTAAAGCAACGGCTGTGCATATGCAATAAATGTAGCGGTACATTTGGACACTCACAACCCTGAGAGAGGGGTGAGGACAACAATAGTATGTTGTGATGCCAATTAAAAATGTTTCCATGTGTACAGTGGACATGTGTGCGAAATGGACAGCTATGTATGGGGCATGCTTTTTTTTGCAGGAACAAATTGCCCTTCTTTTTCTTTTATTTTTAGGTGAGTGTGGGATGTTGGGGAAGGAGAGTAAGTATGATCAGGGAGGATAGGTTGTGTAGGATGACAGACAAGACAAACAAAATGTGTTCAGGAGTGGTATATGACACATGTGGGGGGGTGCACCTTGGACGGGGATGGGTGTTTGGAAGTCACAAGCCCATGAGCCCACAAATGGATACAGAGGGACTGAGATCCCCACCCATGGGCAGTCACCACTGCTCCATCACATCCCAGAAGGTGGCTGTGCTGGAGGCTGTGTAAGAGGTGCAGGCTAACCCTCTAGTTGAGCCACTCGGACATCACGCTGGTGTAGGCAGTCTCAAATCTCTCTGTCGAGCTCCCTACACACCACGGCTCAGACCGTACCACAGGTGACAGGTTCCTGTCTGCTCCCGCACCCAGGGGGAGCCCCATCCCCTGCAGCGGTTCCACCCAAAGGTGGTGCAGGGCCAACAGAGGAGGAGGTCCCAGGCTGGTCCCCAGATGTGCTGGTACCCAGTGCCATGGCCAGCTGAGGTGGGACAGGTGGGTCCACTGGGACCGGCCTTTCCATACGAGCTATGTTGTCGCATGTTTAAGACAGATATGGGTTAGTAATAGTCAACAGCATTCACGATTAGTTATAACAGCATGCATAGTTATTCCCATTACCCAGGGCACCAGATATAAATAGTTGCAGAGCAGGCAGAACATATGCATATATGGGTAAACAGTGGCCATTACAACAACATGCAGGTTTTATTGATGGCAACAGGCCACCAATATGGGGGTATTTTAACATGGCACATGTATAGAAACAGATGTGAATATTTATAAAACAATAGGTCATATGTCCCAACAAAGGTTAGGAGTGTAGACATACCAAATGGGTTGTGTAAATCGGTTATTTTTGCACATATGGTAGGGGTGAGAGAGAGAGAGAGAGAGAGAGTTCAATTAACAACTAATAAATCCTTGTAATTTTCACAACATTCATAGTCACTGCAGTAGTCTGTCCCTTACATGTATTATTACTTTACCCAATGGCATTATATTGTACAATGGTATGTTTGTAGAGTAGTATGTATGGGACCCGTGTCTTACATACAGGCTTGACAAGATGCAGGTGTTAATGCAACATGTTTTGAGACTGCTCTCATACACTTTGGGTGAGATGCTGGGATGACAGGTATGTTTGCATGTACATTCTCTGACTATGTACAAGTCTGACTATCAGTTATATGTCATTAACAGCTGCCTACATTTCTTGGATCATCACACTAATTTGTCAGGGGAACAGGGCAAAAGGCAGGTGATGTGGGCCATTTATCAGGACATACTGGGCAGATTGAAACAGTTGAGGGGTATGACTATGCATACCACTCTCTATTTGAGCATTGTAGCAAAATCTGTACAGTTAAGTGTAAATATGCATACAGCTTCCTCTCTGAACATTCTAACAAACTGTGTGCAGTTGTGTGGAATGATTATGCATACAACTCACTGGCGGTCCTGGGATCCAAAGCCCTGCTGTGTGTGACAGAAGCATTGCAGTTAAGATCACTGTACACTATGCTATCAGGCAATTGCTGTGAGGGTTTGCAATGTATTTTATCTAATATGACTGACCTGTTTGCACTTCCAGCATTGTTATACAGCACTTCATACACATTTTATCTCCATATGACAGTGTGGGTAACACTGCTTACTACAACCATACTATTTAATAACTGCAACAGTACAACAACATATGACTGCAGAGTAAACAGAAGCAATGCAGGGATTACACCTTTATTCGCAGCATATTTCACAATTCTGTATACTGGTATAACACTTTCTGAGGCTCTTACATTTATTAGTTATAACAGTACATGCAGGCTATTTACTAACCTGCCTCACAACGCATCCTTTGCAGCCTAGCATCATAGGCTTGCTGGTTTGCAGCACGCTCATCTGCAGCTGTCAGAGAAGTACAGTGATATTTAGCCATACCTATCCATAGTATACACAAACTAGGCAATTATTAACTACGTAGTGGAAGGGGTACTTAATTCTGGGGCATTCTGCATCTGCCTTGCTTCCTGGATCCACTGTTCCAGGACATCCCCCCTCCGCTGTTTCAGGTCTGCATGGTGGTGCCTGACCTGCTCACCAGTCCGGGGGATACCTATGGCACTAGTGAGGTCACGGGCGAGACTGTCCCAGGCCTCTGTTTTGTACTGTGAGCCCTGGTACTGGCCCTGCAGTAGTCTCCTGTCATGGAGCTTTACCAGGAGCCATACCATGAATTTGGACACCTGGATGCCCGAGCTCTGCGCTCTAAAGTGAGTGCCTTGTCTCACTCCAGCCATTCTTACTGCAGGGGGATGCTACAACCAGTTATGAGCCATATTCCTGCCTCTTCAGTTTAAGTAGGGCTGGATTCCTGCACTTTTCCGTTATTGGCCAGTTTGGAAAAGGCTAGGGCACACCTGCTTACTTCAGGTTGGCACTGTTTAAAGAGGTGTACCTGTAGGTATATTGTATTGGCTTCCCTACACATTGCTTACAATTACTAAGTTGGGCTGTGCTGTGGTTAGCATTACTTATTGGTTAACTAGCATTATATTTGCCTTTTGTCAACGACATCTTACTCATTACAGGTTATATGTGTCTGGTATCCATCATTCATGTGTACATACACTGTATGGGGGTCCTGGGGACTTTATATCTTTATTACAGTGACACCTCAACTCTATGTTTACTGCAGTACTCCAATTCACATATTTATAGTCTGTGGAAGGTTATAGCACATTACACTGTACATAGATTCAGTTCACATATTTGATTTCCCTGTTGTGAGGATTAGTTTGCTGATACCTCCTTTATATGAATTGCTATCATGGCGTAGTGGTTTACTACTATGACTGTGATGTACAGGGTCCAGAGTTCTAGCCTTGCAGAGACTGGTTATTTTGTTGCTGGCCAGAACACGAGTTGTTGGGTACAGAGTGAGTAAGGCACTTTAAAGCAGTTATAAGCGGGTGTGTACGGCTTTGTGTGGAGCTAAGCAATGCTAACTTCTGGATACAGTTTCTTACACTCAGTTAGCCTCTACATTGGTTCGCCAGTGTGATACTTGCATACCGGCACCCAAACAGGACACCTGCTTGCTCCTGCACTTGCAAATGCACTGCATTTGGTGTTTGCATCTGACACTCACACCCCTGGGTGGGGGTGAGGACTATGATAATACCTTCTGATGCCTATTACATCGGCTTACATGCCTACAGTGGGGTGTTGTGACCATGTGTTTGTAGGTGTTGTGTAGTGGGTTATACAATGACACATATGGTCATACCGTACTTAACTGTGCTGTGGTGGGACCCATATCGGGAATGGCTGCCCATTAGGTGTAAGCATGCTGGTCGACTGTACGGAATCCGCGGCCTGGCCAGAGTTTGCTTCATACTGTTGGTGTGTTCCTCTTATAATCTGCACCTGTCTGGCAAACACCTGGGAACTGACACCATTAAATACAGACAAGTAATTGGGTTTAGGACTCTGCATCCTTCAGCCAAGTCATGCTAATGCATACCTATTATTCTATCAACTTTCTAAGGTTGTAAGTGGAATATGTGCTTTCCGTCCCTATCAGACCTCTCAAACAAGTGTGGTCAAATTTCAACTGAATCAGGGACAAGTCAAGAAACACTCCGGGACAATCAGGGACACTTTTAAAATATTAATGCTATTAATTTGAAACATTAACAGAATCAGAGCATGTGAATTAATACACATTTTTTGAAGTAAAAGGAGTTTATAACACTTAATAATTGTCATTATTCATTAAGTGTAATTCACTACCTTTCCTCCAAAAGTCACTAGTTTTAGGGGGGATTAAGAGGGACAGAGTTAAAATGCGGGTCAAAATCAGGGATGTCCCTGAAAATCACGGACAGTTGAGAGGTATGGTCCTATTTGTTCTCCCAATGGTTTATGTCCTGTCCAGTGGATTTGCTCTTAGGGGTTGAGAGGTATGGGTGTAAGCTCAACCATTTTGGAATGTTGCTTACAACCCAGGGGCGGTTCTAATACAACTGCTCCAGCCAACAACCTGCATGCCTAGGCCCATAATTGCATACCCATAGTTCCCCCACCTGCCCCTCCTCTACAGCACTCATCCTTACTGTGGGTGCAGGTGGAGTCTAACCACACCACTACACACTGCCCACTCTCCACATTTCAGGACCCATGTTGTACGCTGTGTCGACCCATGGGTTATCAGGCTTGCACAACCTACTGGTCCATGTACGTTTACAGCCTGGTTTGATGACTCATGACAGGAACTGACTCCATTGATCAGTAATTTTGGGGGTATCGCACAAGGGACAATGATGTCTTTGTTTCAAGATTAGACCTGGCAGGTCTCTCCCACTGGTAGTATCCTGCCTGTGGTCTGGGAAGCAGTTGTGTGTTTACTTTTATTGTGTGTCTGTATGTTTCACCGGTCTAGCTGGGGGGGGGGGGTGAGTCGATGCTACGTGTTCCACGTTTGTTGACTGGACCCCTCACCTCCATATGCACAGCCTGTGAACATATGTAATTCGTAACTGCTGTATCTTATCCTAGCTATATACATGTGTATATTTACAGACACATGTATATGTGTATAAATATATATTTATTTATTTATTTATTTTATTTTATTTTACATTTGTTGACCGGGCTGGTCCAGCTGGATACATATCCCTTTTCAGTAGAGGCCCGGGGAGAAAAGCTCCAGCATAATGGCAATACATGATGAGAACATGTTACATTTACAATATAAGAATAGGAATAACATAGATTTTATATAAGCACAAGTAGCAAAGCAACAGGTTAAACATACTAGTTGTATAGGATAAACACAGTGGAAATAATGGTCTAGGTAACTAATTATCAGGGCACATTATGAGTACAGGAGATTTGATAAGGTAGTCAGGTTCTGTGCATGGGCATAGCCATTGTAGCTTAAGATGGTTTTTGAGGTTATTTTTGAACTGTTTATGTGAGGTCATGAGTCTAAGGGTGTTTGGCAGGGAGTTCCAAGGCTTTCCAATAGAGTTGGCATACAGGGCATCACCACCCGAGTTCTTAGATTTAATTGTTAAGATCTGGACCTTATTAGCTGATCGAAGGGAGTTAAGGTTGGAGTAGGGGGTCAAAATACTACACAGTGAGAGAGTTCTGTCTGGATGGTGGATTATTTTAAAGGCTTCTGTGAGTTGGTTAAGTTTGAGAAGATTGGGTAGTTCCAACCAACCGAGTTTCCTAAGGTTAAGGCAGTGGTGGGTGCGATATGGGAAACCTGTTATGAATCTAGCAATATGGTTATAAGCAAGAGAGAGCATGTTAAGTTCACGTTTATTGAGGAATGAAAGAACTGGGGAGGCATATAGTAGGGTGGAGAGGAGATGCGTTCGGGCAATAGTTAGTTTGGTAGAGGGGGTTAAGAAGTTTTTTATTCTGTACATGGATCCAAGTTTTTTGTTAACCGATTTGATGGTTTGGGTAATGTGGATGTCAAATTTAAGCTTATGGTCAATGGTAACACCTAGTAATTTGGTACTGGTGACAGGGGCTATGATGGTTCCATTGATAGATTTAACATGGAAGGTTGTAATGTTAGTATTTGGGAGTTCGTTGCCAAGGGGTGTGTTGGCGTTGGGGAAAAAATAGGAGTAATTTAGTTTTTGTTGGATTGAGTAGGAGTTTCAAGTCAGTGAACCATTTCTCAACTAAAGTAAAACAGAGTTGAGTAGTTGTTTGGAGTTTTGAGAGGGAGACATCGGAGCAGATCAGGGTGGAGTCATCAGCATATTGTATGCAGGTGGATTTGGGGATGACTGAGTGAAGGTCGTTTATGAAGATGGAAAACAGAAGAGGACCAAGTATGGAGCCCTGAGGAACACCGATGGTATTTGGGAGCAGGTCTGATAGTTTGTTTTGCCACAGGACAGCTTGTTGCCTACCAGTGAGGTATCGCTTTAAACCAGCTTAGTGCTGGGGTGCTAAGATGTAGGCTTTCTAGGGTATTAAGTAGGAGTTGGTGATTGACCATATCGAACGCTTTCGATAGGTCAAGAAAGAGAGAGGAGGATATTAGTTTGTTGTTACGATTGTTATTAATGGAGTCTACAAAGGAAAGGAGGGCGGTGGTTGTACTGTGGTGGGGGCGAAAGCCATGTTGGGAGTTAGCTAAGAGACGATTAAGGGTTAAGTAGTGAAGGAGTTTTTTGTGAACACATCTTTCCATAATTTTCGCTATTGGGGACAGGATTGCTATTGGCCTGTAGTTGGATGTTTCAGTGGAGGTACCTCCTTTATGAAGAGGGATGATATAAGAAATCTTCCAAGAAGAGGGGATGCTGGCTTCAGTTATAGTTCTATTGATCAGGATGGATATGGGGTAGGCGATGGCTTCGGATGCTATTTGTAAGTATTCCGCTGGGAGGTGATCAGCCGCCAGGGTGGTTGGTTTAAGTTTTTTTAAGAGGGTACAAATATAGGAGGAAGAGAAAGGGTTTAGGTTAAAGGAGGTGTGGGCAGCTTCATGAGGTTGAGAGGTAGGTGGGGCAGTGGAGGTTAGTTGACTGGCAAGTGATTGGATAGTATCGATGAAGAAGGGGTTAAAGGTGTTGGCTATTTCCTCCGCATCTTTCCCGATGTGCTTCTCAGGGGTTGGGGTAGTAGTTTTACCTGGGTGAAGGAGGTTGTTAAATCCTGCCCAGAACTTCTTTGGATTGTTCTGGTGCTTATTCTGGAGGTGGCAGAAGTATTGTTTTTTGTCCTGGGTAGTGGCTGTTTTGGTAGTGTTTCTTAGCTGTTGAAATTTAATGCGATCTTGGGGGTTTTAGTGGCTCTCCATTTGTCCCAGGCCTGGTCTCTGAGTTTCATTTTGGTTTTGGTTTCTCTAGTTAGCCAAGGTGCTATACGATTTTGGATCTGATTAGTCTGTTTGGGGCATGTGAGTCAAGTATCCTAAGGAATGTATCGTTGAAGTGAGAAACACTCTTCTAGGGGTAGAGCTTTTAAAATGGACCAGTTGCAGGATTTTAGGTCTGCAAGGAATAGTTGTGGGACAAAGTTCTTTTTGTTTCTAATTAGTCTATATAAGGGGGGGGGTTAGTAGTTGGGCATTTATGTTTAATAATATAGGTAATTAGGTGGTCACTGAGGTCGCTGGGAAGGGTCCCAGTGGTATAGTTGATTGAATCTTTATTGGTAAGGATCCAGTCGATGGTGGTTTCTTTTTGGTGAGTATTGCCAAGTCTGGTTGGGGATAGTATATTTTGGGAAAAGCCATGTAGGTTAATAGGTTGTGGGGTTGTATGGGTAGAACAAAGGGACCAGTCTATATTGACATCCCCAAGTACTATGGTTTCTTGTGGGTAACTAGTGGCTAGCCAGGACAGGGTTTGCTCCAGATTGTCTGTGTTATTCCTTGGTGGGATATAAATTACAATGAGATTGATGCATTTTTGAGTGTTTAAGCATAACTTTAGGGCAATAAGTTCTAAATTAGAGATTATGGGAGGTTGTATTGGGTTCCTAATGATATTCAGGGTATTCCTGAACATAACAGCTATACCTCCACCCCGTTTCTTTACACGGTCGGCCCTGAAGATATTATACCCGGGTGGGAGAATCTCTTCGTCCTTAGTGGTGGGTTTTAGCTATGTTTCAGTTAGACACATGATGTCAGGGGAATGAGTAGCTAACATAGCGTGCAGGTTGTGCACCTTGTTGTTAATGCTTCTTAGGTTCAGATGTAGTACTAGAAGGAGTCAGTAGAATTACGAGCTAATTTAGAGGGGTTAGAGTCTGGGACAGTAGTGGGACCTGGATTGGGATGGATATCGCCATAAATGGTAATACTATTTTTCAGGTAAATTAATAGTCTTTGTAGTTTAAATAGTAATTTGAGGTTATTTTTATTATTTGAAATTTTAGGGTGATGAAGGGTGAGTTGGACTATGTTGGGGGATTTTGTTTTAACAGTGTTGGGCGTTGGTGGGACAGATATGGCAGAAAGATTAGTATGGCAGTTGGTGTAGCTTAGGAGGAGAATCCTATGAGAGTTTGGTTTTCATACTTTGTTAAAAAATAGGCAATAAGGAGTAGTAGTGTTGTTGAGAGGGGGGTGATAGAATAAGTGAATTTGGCCATGGTGTAAGAGGGGAAAGTATACTGGGAAGGGGAGAGACTTTAGTTTTACCTTTAGAATTGGGGGAGGGCCTAGAAGTGGGAGGAGTAGTGAGGAAATTGAAGGGGCATTGGGTTTGCAAAGGGGAACGTGGGAGGGGTTATCTATTCCTATAAATGTAGAGGTACTGGGGGTGGGTGGGATATGGGGGCAGGGAGGGGAGGGGAGCGGAGCGGAGCCCGAGCGAAGCGAGGGCGAAGCGGAGCGGGGCATACACCGCCAGGAGTTCTCAGGGTCTTAGAGCCAGCAATAGGTGAGTGCAATATTCAGTGTAGTGAAGTTACTACCAATGCTTACAGGAAAGAAGCACTTTGCAGAGATATATTTTGCACTTTAGTTAATAAAAAGGTACTGCCAGGTTCCAGTTTACAACAACCTTAGTTTAGTGAAGAGATAGTAGGCTGTGAGTATTAACCGTTTAGTCTTTTCAAGAGATTAGGTAGTAGTTTTTCAAGGAGGTGAGGACTGGTCTTTGCAGACGCTTTGGTTGTTGTCCAGGTAGGAGCGTTTGGTCTTAGGAGCCATGCGTTGTTAGGATTAGGGTGGGGGGCTTCCTGTGATACAAGGGAGAGAGATAGCACAATTAGTTTCTCCGTGTTTATAGTATTGATTCAGAGGTGTCACTATATGGTCTAGTTTGTACTCAATGCATGGGGGAAAGTAATCAAATACAGTAGATATGCAGTTTGTGTTACAGTCGCTAGAAAGTCAGTATCATGATTGCTTCAGTGTAAGGAACAATATGGCATTAGATGGTTTAAAACATGGCATAACAAGGCTTAGAGATTACTCGTTGGATGATATTAAGAAAACATGCAGTACAAAGCAATTCCGTAATAGTTTTAGACAAAGGACGCCAGTGTTGCAACAAGAACACGTGCAGACACTTTGTGTTAGCTGCAAACAAATTACTAACCCAGTCGTTTAATTAGATCTAAACAATATGGCATCTGTTTTGCGTCAAGAACGCTAGCATATATATATATATATATATATCTATATATATATATATATCTATATATATCTATATATATATATATATATATATATATATATATATATATATATATATATATACACATTATTATATACAGATAAATCTATATATACATTACTATATACAGATAAATCTGTATATTTAGGCATACATGTATATATTTATATATTGCTGTCTATATATATGTAATGACATATGGGTCTATGGATGTCTGCATATGTATATATCTATATGTGGGTATTGTATATGTATTCTGTCTCTGTATGTATACATTTGTACTACGGAAAAGGAAAGGAATATCTCTATGTCGCTTTGGGTAGATATACACACACATACCTCTCTACATATATATATATATATATATATATATATATATATATATATATATATATATATATATATATATATATTTATATATACATATATATATATATATATATATATATATATATATATATATATATATATATACATATATATATATATATATATATATATATATATATATATATATATATATATACATCTACATCTGGTTATTCCATTCCTTGCCATGTAGATTACATTTTGCTGCAGTGGGACTCGCGGCGGATCTGGCTGTTCATTGGGCAATGCCTCTGCCCAATGAACACTTTTGCTTACATCCCTGGGGCTGTCCATATTGACCCACATCAGCCAAAACCTGCACACCTAGACCCATAACTAGCTATCCATAGTTCCCCCACCCGCACCTCCTCTACAGCACCCATCCTTACTCTGGGTCCTGGTCGGATCTGAACACACCACTGCACGCTGCCCACTCTCCACTTCACGGGACCCATGTCACACATTGTCTCGACCCATGGGTCATCAGGCTTTCCCACCCTTGTATTCCGGGTATGTACACACCCCAGCCAAAATGGTTGGCGTATCACCTTCTTTTGGTTATATATCAATTTTTGGGGTGTACCGCAAGGGACAGTCCTGTCTGTGTTCCAAGGTTAGATTTCACGGGTGCACTGTGTACCCCCCCAGTTGTATCCTGCCTGTGTTCTGGGGAACAGTGGGCTATTTACATTGTTTGTGGGTTTGTGTGTATGTTTCCTGTGTCTGGCTGGAGGGGTGGAAGGTCATGCTACGTGTTTCATGTTTCTTGCTTGGGCCCCTCACTTCCATTGGCATAGCCTGGGAACATATGTCATTCTTGTGTGCTGTTTCCTATCATAGCTGTATATCTGTGTATATCTACGTGCACACGCACACACATGCACACGCACACACACATATGTATAAATGTATATATATATATATATATATATATATATATATATATATATATATATACGTATATGTACATGTCTGCAACTATATATATATATATATATATATATATATATATATATGTATATCGATATATATATATATATATATATATATATATATATATATATATATATATATATATATATATATATATATATATATATATATATATATAGTTACATTTATATTTATATATGTGTGTCTGTAAAGCAATGCATACCCCACGCGAATGCACTTACACATGCTTACTGGTGTTTATATATGCTTAAACCTGTTTACAAGTGCCTTATTCATTATGACAGTGACACTTCACTCCTGTTCACTTTTAATTGTTATTATGCAGGTTATACAGCGGAGAAATGTCGAAATATGTTCATATACAGATTACCGATGGAAAATGGTATGTGCTGCAGTGGGATTTTGAATGGGGATGTCTGTTCGTTAGGCGGATGCTCTAACTAATACACTATTGCTGTGCTGCTTCATTTGCCTATATACCCATATACCCATGACTCCTAGTTCCCCAAACACCCACCCCAACACTTCACTAACACAGCAGTCAACCATTCTCCAGTTGAATACGCGGTGTATCCACGCCACTATTTTTATTTATTTATTTTTATTTTACATTTGTTAACCGGGCTAGTCCAACTGCATACATGTCCATTTTCAGTAGAGGCCAGGGGAGATAAGCTCCACATTAAGTAAATAATACAGATCAGCATAAAAGAAAAAAAGAAGAAATTTCAAATAAGAACTTAATATTGAGAGAAGTGAGTACAGAGTTTATGACAGGAGTACAGTACTATAGAGAAAGAGAGTACAGAGTTTAGCACAGCAGTACAGTACTATCGATACAAAGTCTAACACAGAAATACAGTCCTGTTTACATGGTAAAGGGTATGACATTAGTGAGTACAGAGTTTAATACAGCAATATAGTACTATTTACATGGTAAAGGGTATGATATTCAACATACTGTATGTTAGGAATGAAGGCACAGATTTAAAAAGTGAATTCAGGTAGTCTTAAAGTATAACTTAATACACAAGAGAGTTTGTGTATATGCATTTAAAACAGAATGTTATACTCATAGTAAAAAGACAGTTAGTCTGTATACAGATGGTAGAGTTTTGCTAATAGCCGAATGAGGATGCAAAGATCAAATACAGTGATATTTCCCTGGGAGTAGGAAAATAAAAAAGGGGGGTTAAGTGAAAGATTACTCATTCCACACTGGGTTTTGGGTGCAAGGTATACAGTTGATGTTGTACTGGGGAGTATCAGTCAGGGTTAGTACAAGGGCATAGCCATTGTGTTTTTAGGAAGATTTTTAGTTGCTTTTTGAAGAGTGGTAATGATGACTGAGATGCAAGTATGCTGGGAAGCCTATTCCAAGTCTTCCCCACAGAGTTTGAGAAAAGAGAATCACCTGCTCTGTTGTGGGATTTCTGGATGGTGACCAGTAGTTTATTTGCTGAGCGAAGAGTAGTAAGATTAGTGTAGGGAGAGATGAGGCTAGTGAGAATAGGAGTATTACTAGGATGGTACAGAATCCTATGCGTAATGGTGAGTTGTTGAAACTCTAGCTTATTTTGCATTTCTAGCCATCCTAGCTGTTTTGAGATTTTGACAATGGTGAGTTCTAAATGGGGAGCCAGTAGAAAATCTGGCAATATTGTTATAGGAAGTGGTTAGCTTATTAAGGTTACTTTTGGAAAGATTAGTATAAATGGGGGAGGCATAGAGGAGAGTAGAGATCAGATGGGTTTGGGCAATGGTAGTTTTGGCTTCAGGGGTAAGAAAAGGTTTTATCCTATATAAGGAACCAAGTTTTCTGTTTACTGTTTTAATAGTAGAGTTGATGTGTGAGTCAAACTTAAGGTTGTGGTCGATTGTTATACCTAAGAGTTTGGCAGTAGGGTCAGGAGCTATAATTGTACCATTATTGGATGTAATAGTGAAATGTAGTGGAGTGGATTTTAGAGTTGGAGTAAATAGCAATAGTTTGTTTTTTTTGGCATTTATTAAGAGGCATCATTGTTGGAACCAGTTTTCCACTAGGTTAAATACTGTTTGGGTGATGGATTGGAGTTCAGAAGCAGTTGGGGCTTTACAAATTAAAGTGGAGTCATCTGCATATTTTATGCAGGTAGCCAGAGGTAGATTTATACTAGACATTGGCCACTCCCTACTCCTGTAGACCCTTCCCATGGGTTGACTCACTCCACGTATCCTCAGAAATCCCATACTTTTAGTCTACAAACATTGGTGACATGAGCAACCAATAGGACACTATTCACAATTTTTGGGTTGTCCCACATGGGACACACATGTCTTTATTTCAAGATTATACTTTATACTTCATTACATCCTTACTTCCGTTAACATGACACTACAATAAATTAATAAGTATGACTATGTGGTAATGCACACGTTACACATGACAGCTAATTATGTACGAGTTCGGTGTAATTATTTTACAAATAGACCAGTTTAGTGATTGGCGTTGCCGTAGCAATCAGATCACAGGAATGATTCCATATGTGAGAAAGTCCTCACATTTGAATTTTTGAGCACAGCACTGATTTCGGACATTGTACACACTTCGGCGTTTTAGCAGTTTCGTCCCTTCCCTCTTATGCACAACCTATTATTCTATCTACTGTCGAGGTTTGTAAGGGTACTTTCATGTTATTTATGTCTGAAAAAGGAATTAATGTGTTACAGGGAATGTACTTCTCTACATATAGATGTATGCACGTGTGTATGCATATATTCTTATAATGAACACGCTAACCTCCATGAGGCGGTCCAATTAGAACCAGCCCATCCAACCCCGACATGCCTGGAGCCATAATTTCATACCCATAGTTCCTCCACCCCACCCAGGTTTGACATACACACATACCATCCATTGTCCAGTTGCTATTGCAGCCATGAAACACCTCCAAACACTGCTCTCTCCAAAGCGTTAGGGGCCCTACACGTATGTTGTCAAAACCCATGTATTATCAGGCTCTCCCACCATTTAGTCCTTGAACATACCTGCACTTGCTTGTGTAATGGTCGGAGGTCCAATCATTCTATCAATTTTTGGGTAGTCCCACCAGGGACTACCCTCTGATTGTTTGTGAAGTAGACCTAGCAGATCAACAATGTTACTCCCACTGGTAGTATCCTGCCTATGGTGTGAGTAGCAGTGCTTTGCTCACTCCTGCCCAGCTTGATATGACATACGCTAACAGCACTATATAATACTGGAGTTGCTGTGTATTCCCTTCTTATTCCTTTTGTATGCTTTTTTGTTACGACGTTCATTATATATATATATATATATATATATATATATATATATATATATATATTATATTATATATCTGTACATACTTATATACATTTCCTATGCTGGGCACTGCTTACACCTGTGCAAGCACACTCATACTTGCTTACTGGTACTTATATATGTTTACTACTGCTTATTTGTGCTTACACCTGCTTACTAGTGCCTTATTCATTATGACAGTACCACTTTGATTGAATGAAACTTTCATTAAACATTTCATGTGGGACTCCAGTTCACATTTACATGTTATTATGTAGAGTTTTACAGCAAAACGACATTCATTCCACATGGAAAATGATATATGCTATAGTTGGACTTGAACCATGAATACCTGTTTGTTAGGCAGATGCTCTCACCACTGCACTATTGACATTAATGTTGTTTCCGGATGTTTTTCTCTATTTGAATGAGTTTGATGCGTAAGCTACGCTCAGCAGGGCGCAGTGACGCGCAAACACACTGCTCTTCGCTTACACTTTCGATATTGAAACAATAAAAATGTAAAATAGGGACACTGGGTATCTAATTGTGAAAGTTCTAGGGATGGGGCTCAACATTCCACTACGTGCTTGTGTGTTTACTACTTTGATTTTATTTCAGTGTTTGTGGACAGTCTTGTATGCTTAACATACATTTCAGTATCCACGGACACTGAATTAATTGCTTATTATTAGAGGTGGGCTCTAATAGTAAGCATAGTTGGTTGTGCAAGTGTGGGGGGCATGTTTCCACCTCCTTAGAGCACTTGAACATGCCTCCTGCACTCACACACATTTCCTGTGCTCGTCGAGGGTGCGGTGGCACGCCCTCATAAATATTCATATGGCGCTGCAGCACCATCTGTAATCGGGATGTTCGGCGCAAGGCTAAAACCGTCTTTCCGCCAAGCTTCATGAATCCAGGGGATGGTTTTGCAAAGTTCCAATTGGTTCCAGCATATTTTCCTTCCTTTATGTTTTACAATTTATAAACAACTTATTTTCATCTAGTCTGACATTTTGGAGTAGTTCAATTTGTTCTTGGTTTTCATTAATAACTACACTATTTTTGAACATTTCTGCAAATGTGGCATATGACAGCTTAGAATATTTACATATAGAATTATCATGTGATCAGTATACTCGAGCCTTTCATTCCAGAGTTTACAGAAATTCAGCCATCGTTACTGTGTGCCTGCATATTAGTAACCATCATCCTAAGCATTCCAAAATAAATGTTAGAAAAATTCAGGATATTAGAATTTATTAACTGATTTCAAATGAGGGACTTTTTGAAAAAAAAAAACACTGATTTAATGGCATGCAAAAAGTTACACTGAACATTTTTGGATAATGTGAATGAAATTACACACAAAACATTTATTGAATATGTCTAGCTTGTATTCTGGATCATGAGGTCACTATAGAAGTCAGATGTGACTTGTAAGAGTGGATGAATAGTTTGATAAGGTAGTCGTACATAATAAGAGAAATGAACCTGTGTCTGAGGAAACTAATTTGCAAATATTTTCAGCCTAATTTCTTAATTTTTTTGCATCTCTACAGCAGGAAAATTAAAATTATGATGCACTTGGTTTTGTTGTGGTAATTCTGTCGCTGGGACCATTTCTGAAGCATATGATCTATAATTATATTATTTTCCATCTTACCAAAACAGTTTGGCTTGTGCTGGGGACATCTGCGAAACTGTAGTAGTGATTATTGTGAAACAAGATTAATTGCTGGCTTTTGCTAAGTGTTTGAGCACCACTGGCTCTACTGGAGTTGTTTTATAGGTTCAGAGGTACTAGCCTAGCTGTCCTTGTGGAACATTTTGAAAGTAGCCATTTTCCTCATAGTGAGAATCAAATCCTCATAGTGAGAATTAAACCCTGTATGTCTCGACTGTGAGACATATACCTTAACCATTATGCCAACCCCCACCACCCAAAAAATGTAGTCTGAACACAAACAGAAACTCCTGGTTTATTGGAAAGAACTAGGCTACTAGGCTTTTACAGATCATTTTTAGCAAGTGATAATGCCTGACAGGGTGTTAATGTGTAATTAACGCCCACCCAGGGGTGTTATGAGGCCCGACACTGCAGGCGGAGGGCCTCTACAACCATGGAAGGGTTAAATTACATAATAATACACACCCTGGAGGGCATTATTGTGCTTAGAGAATAGGCTGTCTATAAAATTAATGTGTTTTCTTATTTATTTTTTAAGTACTATATTATTTTTTATATATATTTTTGATGTAAAATAGTTCCGCCGCCTAATGTTTCAAACTTGCTGTAGTATATGTTAATGGTGTTGGAGGAAGCATTTTACATCCAAAATATAACACTTTAAAAAATCCAGGTATTTACTTTATTTTTTAAGCTGTCTGATAGCCTGCAGTAAGTAGGATGGGACACGGCACTATCTACCCCTCTCTCAGTAAGAAATGGTGTTCCTCAAGGTTCCATTCTTGGACCGCTACTATTTAATATCTTCACCAACTCACTCTACTCCTCTTGTCTTCTATCTAACATTGTCCAATACTCAGATGACTCTACAGTCATAACTTGCTAATCCCCCCTTAGAACTCCTAACAAATACTCAGACATCTTTCAACTCAGTAGAGACATGGCTCACTAATAATCAGCTCATCCTCAACCCTAAGGAAACAAAAGTACTACTCTTTCTACCTAAATCTGCAAAACACATTAAACTTTCCTTCTCCATAATGTCCCTAAACAATACTCCTATAGAAGTCAAAACTAGCACAAAACTCCTTGGCATTACTATTGACGAACAACTAAAATTCGATCTTCACATTAACAATTGTATAAAAAAAAAAAAACTAGGACTACTGTACAGGAACAACAAATTCCTAACTACTGAAGCTAGGATTTCTCTTACCCATGCCTACCTTCTACCATGCTTAACCTATTGTTCCCAAATACTCACAAATCTGAACTCCTCCCTACTTGCCAAATTAGAATCAACCTGATAAAAAATACCTAGATTTGCAGCTCAACAATCATATAAATCTCACCAATGTCTCTCCCTAAAATACCTGAACTGGCCCAAACTACCTCACCTGTTCCTACAATCTCAACTCCAGATCATACACTCCATCCTATATCAGCCTGATTATTCCCAAGTCTATCTTCTCTCATCTGTCACTACTCCGCTACCAGACTTCTCCAAAGGTCAACCCAAGACCTACTAAAAATCCATAAACCCAAATCTAACACAGGGTGTAACTTATATATCTACCATCCCTCTATTGCATGGAACAAACTCCCACTAGAAATAACGTCCCTGACTCACCCCAAACAATTTAAGCTAGCAACCAAAGACCACTTTAAAAAACACTGGTCGTGCCATTGTACTCACCCTCCCTGATTACTGCCTACCTTTATAGTACAGTCAAACTAACTTACTAAATTTACCATTAACTACTTCATCCTATGCTTCCTATGCAATCGCCAAAGCTTCTTCTATACTCTGCTCCCTGAAATTCTTGTGTAACCTTTCAAGTTTCTGCTACTCTGCATACAAAACCTTATATTTACTCAACTCTCTTTATTATTTATTTATTTATTTATTTATTTGCATTTGTTAACCGGGTTGGTCCAGCTGGGCAAGAATTACCCTTTTTCAGTGGAGACCCGAGGGGAAAAGCCCCAAACAGACATGCAAATACATACGAATAGAGACAAATTAACAATATTACAGACCAAAACAATATTATGGGTACAATGGATAAGAAAAACAAACAATGAAAGTTTGAGAATATGAGTAAGGTAGGCCAGAGGCATGCATACAAAAGATTTATGAAAAGGTGTTCTGAGCAAGATCTCTGAATTAAGTTAAAGTAGGCAAAGAAATGATGATTTAGGTGTGGAGTTAGTAGTGTGGGAGTTTTAGGTCGGAGCATGTGAAGGACATTCCCATTTGAAGGAGAGATGAGAGAGAAGCATGGATTTGAAATTGTTGTGGTTAGGTATATTACGTAGTGGTGTGGGGAGATTGTTCCATAGTTTGGCTATAGTGTGGGATAGCAGTAGTTTACCAGTTGGGTGGATGGGTTTGTGTACATGCAGGAGGTTTTGGCCTGTGGATGTGTAAACCAAAATATACAATTTATTCTACTTTTTTAACATTCTCCTTTTTGTTTATAGTATTGTTTATTCTGTCAGCAATATACATGTATGTAGCTTACATATTTTAACTACCAAAATTCTCTATTGCTATTTTTATTGAAATGTACCTGGATTGCTATTTTTACTGCATTGTATATCTTTTGAGCTTTTCGCCCCGGGCCTCCTCTGAAAAAGGTCAGTAGCTCAGCTGGAGACTCCAGGTCAACAAATGTAAAAAAATAAAAAAAAATAAAATAAAAATAAATAAATACAATTTTATGGTCACTTACTCCTAAAATGTTTGGCTTATTGCCAGTCATTGGAGACAGAAGATACTAAATAACGACAAACATTTGATTGCCAGAGTTTTATTTCCTTCAGAAAATTCATGCTAACACAAATCCTTTTATTTAAGCAAGTTTGTAATTTTATAAGAGTAATAATTAAAATCTGTTCTTATTTTTGAGGACTTGTTTCCGTTTTGTTTTAGGCTTTATCCAGATTTCTTCAGCTGAAGGCGTATAGAGGTATACTAACCTCATTGCTGCTGACAGTGGTAGATCTCACTCACCCTCTCTGTCTCATACACACACACACACACACACACACACACACACACACACACACACACACACACACACACACACACACACAAAATCTCCGCTTCACAAAATTCATGCTAACACAAATCATTTAAAATATGTTCCTATTTTGAGCCGTTGTTCCGTTTATTTTAGTTTTATCCAGATACCTTGATCTAAGAGCAAAGCTCTCACCTGTATATATTTTTTGCAGAATGCCTAGATTTTTGCCTCATATTTTTGGTCCATTCCCTTCAAAAAACGTTTTTTTTTTTTTTGACAAACCACTGGGATGATGTAAAGATTGAAGTCGCTAAATAATGACTGCATTTGAGTTTCAGACTTCATATTCTTTAGAAAATACAACTTAAAACAAATCCTGTTATTCTAGCAACTTTCTAAGTTTATAAGAGCAATATTTAAACTGCATCCCTATTTCTTAGCATTTGCCCTCCATTATGTCAGGCTTTGTCCAGATTTCTTGTGCTAATAGGTTGAGAACTATGTCTGAGGTCGAGAGGTATGCAAAACTGCTGCTTCTGCCAGGGGATCACACTTTACTCTCTCTGTCTCTCTCTCTCACACACACACACACACACACACACACACACACACACACACACACACACACACACACACACACACACAGTCTCTTCTGCTTTCATGCATGCATTCCCTCACATGCAGACAGAAACAAACATACATACACACACACTTTTTTTCTGTTTCACTTTATCAGCCGCACTCTCTTACTCTCAAACATGCATACATTCCCACACACATGCTTTATTTTTTTTTATTTTACACTCGCTAAACAGCAAAAGCGCTGCTTAGTGAGTGTAAGATAATGGCGGCCATTCTATCTTCTCAGTCCAAGCTCCACAGTAGCTAGATATGCTGACATGAAGCAGTGGACCTGTTTTTCAGTGAGCATTACTTGTACATTAATAACCTGCTGAAGAATGTTCTTTCTCCAATCAGCGTGCTAATGTACAGTTTGCCCATTCTCTAAGACCAGACAATTTCCCTTTCAAGTGTGACAATTAAACCCTGCACCTTTTGTCCCTGAGATAAAGACCTTAATAACTATGCCAATCCTCAACCTTGGTGGTTCTCTTTGTTGTTGCTGTTGGTGGTGTGTGTGTGTGCGTGTGTGTGTGTGTGTGTGTGTGTGTGTGTGTGTGTGTGTGTGTGTGTGTGTGTGTGTGTGTGTGTGTGTGTGTGTGTGTGTGTGTGTGTGTGTGAGTGCATTATTTAATTGTTACTGGCCTTGTGACTAAACTACTCTCAACCTGCACCTGACCGCACTGGTTTGGAGACATTTTCAACTTAAATTGCTATTTTTTTCTGAGTATCTCTACACCAGAGAAGTAATATGATACTTCACTTGATTTTGTTTTGCTATTTTTCTTGTTGGAACTGTTTTTGAAGTATTTAATCTGATTAGTCTTTCTTTAATTAAACAGTTTAACCAGGTGCTGGGAGCCATCTTGAAAATTGTAGTTTTTATGCTTGTGAGATAAGGTTAACTGTTGCCCTTTTCTTAGTCTGTACTCTGTTTAATTTATACTACTGGATCTTCTGTAATTGTTTACTGGTTAGTTCTCTTGTTTTGTTTGCTTTATCTAATTGATATCCATAGTGTGGATTAATGCTGAGCTGCACTCTGTGATGTACCTTAACTGTACCTGAATAAAGGTTAAGGAGAGCAATTTCATTTTTCCCCTGATATTAGTTCTCCCAAAATGTCATAATTTCCCTGGTTTATCATTAGCTCGTTTGCAAAAACATCACTGCATTGCTTGTAAATCTGTTAAAACCACATAGCTAGTTAAAGCTTTCTTGTGCATTTAGCTAGGTAACTCTTAAACTGTCGTACAAAATGGAAGGCCAGCAAACTTGTTTCTCATCTGCCACCAGTCTCCTAGCACCAGGCATACTAAGGCAGTGCAGTCACTGTATCATGCTCACCAATAATATGTTTCTACTGAAATCAGAAAGCTTTGAACATGAGATCTGTAAATACTTAACTTAATATATAGGCTTCCCTCTCACAAACATTCATATGCAGTGAGTATTACACAGGAACCCCCTCTTCTCAGCTAGTGTGACAAACAGAAACACTGCCAGCACAGCTATATGGAATTTTGTAAATAATTTAATTTATTTATTTTAACATTTGTTGACCGGGAATGTCCGACTAGGTTCCACAGATCCTGTTTTCAGCGGAGGCCCAGGGAGAAATGCTCCAGAATACTGTCATACTTTTATGTCATTTGTGAATATCGATGTGATTTATATAAGATGCTTGTGTTACAACTGAATTGCAACTGTATGTTATATGCATATCAAACTTTTTTGTACAGACGTGTGTTGAAAAGGGTGTTTGCAAAATGCTCGTGTTTAAAATGGATCCACAGTTTGCCATACTGGAAGAGAACAGAAATGTATATGTTTAAACACTGGAAACTGGAATATAGGAGGTTAACTTCAGAAAAATACCTGAAATTAAATTGCTTTATGGCAGCTAGAGACAGAATATCTGTACTAGGGTGTATTATGTATTGTCTTTAAGGTGAAATAATTACTAGTTTTGAAATGTGAAAGAATGTGATTGTTTTATGACTTCCAGCATCCGCCAAAGATCTGAGGTCTACATATTTTTACTTGTAGATGCTAGAATATAATAAAGCATAGTTTAGAGAGTGACCCCATTCCAAATAGCTTTGGCAAGGACTCACCTCGACTGGGAGGGTGTAAAAGGAACCAAGCAAGTAGGTGTGTTTGGGGATGTCCCTGCAGATGTCTTGACAGTGAATGATTTTGATAATGCAGTACCTTCTGTGCATGCAGTTACATGAAGTTAGGCTTGGAGACAAGCATGTGGGTCTGGTAGCATGGGGGTGGGTCCAGACAGACCACATAGTTGAAGGCAGGGCTGGTGATGTGGCTACTTCAGGAAGGGAGTTACCCTGTAGCAGTGAGACTGAAGGTAAGCCACAGCTGCTTGTGGGTACTGATGTTCCCTTGGACAGAGTACAGCAAGAGCAGATGTGAGTAGTAGTAGTACCCAGGCTGACAGTGAGGCACTGCTATCAGAGGATACCAGACTTCCTGTGGAAGGGGAGCTGGGAAGGGATAGAAAGAGAGAGTTGATTCAGGTTCTGCACTCAGACCTTATATTACAAAGCCTGAGGGAGGTAGCCAGCGAGGCATCTGATTCTCAAGGAAACGGGAATCTATATACTTGGACAAAGGGTTACTGTATAGAAAGTGGACTCCTGAGGTGAGAGAATACAGTAGTTGGTAGTGCTCAGAGGTTACCATCTGACACTTCTAGCCATAGCCCATGGCATTCCCTTTGCAGGTCATATGGGCATAAATTGTACAAAGAGATGTATTAAGCAGGACTTTTATTGGCCTGGGATTTCCATGTAACAGGGTACTGCAGGACCTGTGAACAGTGCCAAAAGGTAGGCAAGGCAGGAAACAAGGTCAAAGCTCCTTTGTTGCCTTTTCCTGTGATTGAGGAGCCAATTCAGAGGGTAGCTATAGATATTGTGGGGCCTCTGAGTACCCCAAGTTCCACAGGAAAGAAGTATATCCTAGCGGTACTAGATTATGCAACCAGATACCAAGAGGTGGTGGCTCTGTCCTCCATTGAGGCAGAAAAGGTGGCAAATGCTTTGTTAAAGATTTTCAGTGGGGGTAGGCTACCCAAAAGAAATACTGACTGACAGAGGTGCCAGTTTCATGTGAGACCTGCTGTATTATCTGTGGAAACACTGTGAAGTGAAGCAACTAAAGATCACCCCCTACCATCCCCAGACTAATGGTCTGGTAGAGCGACTAAACTCTACACTAAAGACCATGCTACAGGCATTTGCACACCAGTTTAAGAGAGAGTGAGGCAAATATTTGCCCCACCTGTTATTTGCTTACGGACTGGTGCCCCAGGAACCCACAGGTTTTTCATCCTTTGATTTGCTGTATGGTCATAGGATGAGGGGAACTCTTGATTTGATTTGTTATGAGTGGGAGGGTGAGTGTAAAAGCAACAAACAGTCTGTTGTGGCATATGTCCTAAAGCTCAGGACAAGGCTCAAGGAACTCATGGGCTTGGCCCAAGAGAACCTGGCAGAAGCCCAACAGCAGAAAAAGGACTGGTATGAAAGAAATCCTCGAGCAAGAGAATATGCTGTGGGGCAGAAGGTTAAGGTTCTAATTCCTGTCAGACACAACAAGCTGCAGGCAGCTTGGGAGGGGCACTTCAAAGTGGTAAGAAAGGTCAGTGATGTTAAGTACATGGTAAAACTGCTATGCAGGTCGGGGAGGCACAAATTGTACCATGTTAATATGATGAAACCTTACCATGATAGAGAAGCCCTGGTGCTAAGTATTTGCAGTAAGAGGCAGCAGACGTCTGAGGGAGATCCATAGCTATAGGGAGCCACCTAGCAAAATTCCAAATTACTATGGTGGAGACAAGGATAGCAGGCATATGACACGACAGTGCAGCACTGTACTGGGTTCAGCAATGCCAAGACAGCTGAAATCTCAAGATAGGGCATGGAGTAATGTATTCCCTTATAGGCGTATCCCTCTCAAGCAATGTTTCTCAAGGGTCACTTGAAAAACTAGCCTGAGTGTTCAAGGAGGGAAGAAATGTGACAAAGGGAGATACTGCCAGGAAAGCTATCTGGAATTTTGTAAATAATTATATGTCAGTTGTGAATATCAATGTGGTTTATATAAGATGGTTGTGTTACAGCTGTATTAGAACTGTATGTTATGTGTATATCAAACTTGTTTGTACAGACATGTGTGTTGAAAAGGGTATATGCAAAATGCTTGTGTTTAAAATGGATACACAGTGTAACCTACTGGAAGAGAACAGAAATGTACATGCACTATTGTAACTTATCATCATCATCAGCCCCCTTTTTCCCATTTTTTTTTCCACATGGGGTTGGGGTATCATGTTAACTGTCACCAACTCTCTCAATTCAGTGCCACACTCCTGCCTTCTTCAACACTTATGCCTGACTGTCACAGATCTTCTTTCACAAAATCCATCCACCTCTTTGCTGGACATCCTTGCTTCCTCTTACCTTCTTATCTCTTGGATACATAGGATGTCCAGCCTACTCCGTATCATCATGTCATCCACTTCCAAGCTGCATCGTGTCAGTGAACCTACATTTAGCGTAGCATTTCTCAGTTCATGTTTGTCAGGCTGATTGGTTTTACATCCAGCTTTCTCTCAACAAAGCTATCGCAGGTAACCCAGGCTGGGCAGCTAGACACCAGTCAGCCAGTAGCTTATTGACCAGGGCTGCTGGGCTTTATGGAGGGCACACACACTGGCCAATAGCAGCACATATACCCCTCCCACCATTAGCAAGGGTCGCTGATGTGGGTAACTTTAAATGAATATATTTTAACAGTGGAAAATGGAATACAGGAAGTTAACTTCAGAAAAATAGCTGAAATTAAAGTAATTTATGGTGGCTAGAGACAGAATGTCTGTAATAGGGAGTTTTCTGCAATGTCTTTAAGGTGAAATAATTTCTAGTTTTGAAATGTGAAGGAATGTAATTGTTTCATGACTTCCAGCATCTGCCAAAGATCTGAGATCTATGTATTTTCACAGGTAGATGTTAAAAACTGCTAGCCTTCAGCAGTTCAGGTTTCACCTGGGATAGAGTCAGATGACAAGAAATTAGGTCACTCTGCAAGCTATCCCAACAGTAATATTTGAGATATTAATTTGAGAACTCTCTTAGAGAGACACAGCATTTTGTATTCTGTCTTTGACATGACAACTAGAAGATACATTCACCACATCTGACTTGCTCTTAAGTAGGTTAACGAGGGTATAGCAATTCTTTTAGATTCAGTCAGGAATATAGTGAAGCATAGTTTAGAAGTTTTTCTTTATTTATGTGAGACTGTCCTGCAATGTTGTTTTAAATATTTCCTTTGGTTTTGAACTCCGGTGTCACCATGAATATATACTATTTTATTTTTCTTTTATTTGTTATTAAATATATTTAAACCTTTCATTGTGGTTGATCTTTGAGAGATACATTTAAGTTTTGAGAGTACTTGCATATTTATTTGGTGACACTGTGGGTGACTCCTAATAGCCTTGCTCTTGGTCAAACTACCATTTGGGTTAATATTAATATTGAGCAGTAAGATTGGACACCCTTTTTTTAAGGGCCTCAAAGTAGCTGATAAGGAATTGGCTGGTGGCAGTGATAACTACTTTATAGTCTGGGCAAATGGGGGAATAGCTAATAAATTCGTGCCAGCCTTTCCCTGTGCATGTGTGTGTGTGTGTGTATATATACATATATATATATATATATATATATATATATATATATATATATATATATATATATATATTCAGCTACTTGGGCAGGGACATGAAGGACTGGTTGAATAGAGAGGGTGCTGGAAGTCTTCGCTTGGCCACTCAGCTGAGATCTCAACTCTAACTGTACCAGTGGGGAGTCTTACTGGGGATCTGCAGAAAGAGGGAGAAACCAGCCACAGACTGACTATGGTCTCTGTGTGCTCTTAAGAAAAATTGCACTTGATGTAGAGATACAGCTGGAAATACTGTGTGAGTACCTGTCATCCTCCCAGTATTGTCCCCCACTGTTGCCACTGAAGGATTGAGGCTCCTTGATTACTGGTCCAGTGGTGGGTTATCATAGCCACTACCACGTTTTCAAACACAGCACACTAAAATGACATATGCTGATGCCATAGGCACCTAGAACTTGGAAGAGCAGGCCTCATCAGAAGTCCCTTAATACACTAACTCCATGCACATCTATAACAAGTTACCAACAGCATAGTTTCTCCCAGTAAAGTAATGCTAAACTGGATTCTGATAAGGATGTACTAGCATTTGGTGACATATTTGTTAGGCATACTGATTCCCCACTCACCAGGCTGGACAAAGATAAGGTTACTGTCAGCTGCCCCTCAGATAACAAGATGATAGGCTCTTGGGATTGTTTGCCAAGACAGGTATGACTATGACAAGGGTAAGGGTCCATGTGGTAGTGAATGCCATAGTGCACAAAATCCTGAAAGACTCACAGAAAGACATGCCAGACCTCTCTAGGTATGTGACAGAAACAGATAAAACTGGTCATAAGTGGAATTTTTCCTTCACCAGGAATAATGCTGAATTATAAAGAGAAAACAATTTTTGTTTAACAACTGGCTTAATAGCTAGCGTCATTCCAGTGGAATCCATTATGTGTCAGCCTTGATAAAACAATATATAGTTCTACCTGTTTTGTAAGGGATGGCTTGAATCTCTCATACAAGGGTATCTACTTACTGAGAAAAGCCCTTGCTGCCTCATAGTGCCTTTTTAGGCATGGTATATCTAATGGACATCCCAACCTAGCAAATGCTCCAGACCCTAAGTTGGACCATACTAAGGTAGCTCTTCACAATGCCAGCAGTCACGGTATCAAATTGTGTGATCTTGAGGTGGTCCTACATCTAGAACATGTCCATGGCGGTGTAGTTAAAGAGATTTGGTTTTAATGTAAGGAAAGCACTTCCTCCACACATGGGTTTTCCACTTACCATGTCTTCAGGCCTGTTGGAATCTCCAGTAGTGTGTCTATATTTATCAAGGACCACATCTCATCTAGACTGATACCCAGAGACCCACAACCAAGCTCATTGCACTTCAGGTTACCATGAACAAGACAAGCTACTAGCTTAAAGCATGATACAGACCCCCCTTCATGTCGCTAGATGATCAGGTAAATATTCCTGGAAATTTTAGAAGAAATTCCCATAAGCAGTAACTCCATAATCCTAGTTGATTTCAACTAGCCAGTCATGGACAGGAACACCCATACCTCTAAAGTTGTGCAAGCCCAGAGATATCTAGATTTGATAAATAGGAATTTTCTGGACCAAATAATTAATGAATCCATAGAGGCCAAAATATTCTCAGCCTGGTTTTCACTAATATTGCATCTATATTTTTCATTCCCTTAATCTTTCCTTCTTCAGTTAAGCTGGAGCAGAAACTTGTGACCATACCTATCAATTGTCCAGATTTATGCAGAATGTCCAGATTTTTACCTCATACCTTTGGTCTCGTCCTCATAAAATTTGTGGCTTTCTGGCAAATCACTGGGATGAACTGAGGATTGAAGTCACCAAATAATGACATACATTTGAGCTTCAGCTTCAAATACTTCAGAAAATGTATGTTAACACAATCCCTTTTACTCTAGTAACTTTCTAAGTTTATAAGAGCAATATTTAAAATCTGTCCATATTTTTCAGCCTTTGTCCTCCCATTTTGTCATGCTTTGTCCAGATTTCTTGCATAAGAGGTTGAGAGGTATGCTTGTAACATTTACTCTCCAAACCACCATCCCACCAGTAATCAACTTCATCATTTTTGAGGGCCTCAGAAGGCTAAAACTTACACAATTATATGTTGAAATCTCTAAATGTACATATGAAGTCAAAAATACTCATATAGACAAAGCAGTCAAATTCACCATTGGTTGGTCACAATATGGAATTTGCCCTTTTCCCCCCACTGTAGTGCAATCTCAGAGTTGGTATAGTTAGTTGGAGGTGTGTGTGTGTGTGTGTGGGGGGGGGGGGCAAAGCCCCCCACTTGGATAGGTTTTGATTTTTTTCCATGGTCGCTGGGGTGGCCTACCATTGGTTTGCCCAGGGAAACAGTTCGGTTAAAAGCCCATTCGCTGATTTGTGTGTTTGATTAAAAGGTGTTAAACAAAGAGGGGGTTGACAATGCAAGTTTTGATTAAATGATATAGACTCAGTTCCAACTACAGCTAAATGCAGTAGGAAATTCAGAACCCCTCCCCCAGTGGTAAACCAACATAAACAAACTTTATAACAAGAAAAAAAATCCTTAAACTGTACAGTAAGGCAAGAACTCTTCAGAATGAAGATTGCATAAAATATATGACAAAGAAAATGCACTATAAGGACCATTAAGGCAGCCCATGAAGAGAGATTAGCTTCTGAACCAAAGGATAACTACAAAGCATTTTTAGCTATATTAGAAAACAGAAGGCATAGCTGGGCCTTTTAGCTCCTGGTGCTGTTTCCTAACTATAAAATAAATAAATAAAAATAAAAGGTCCATTGTGATCTGCTTTGTGTTCCTAAACTTAGGAATCTGTCCTATTTCTGCACCTCATCCCTCAGTTCAGCTGCTGAGCAAAAAATAAAACTGATTGTCTGGTGTTTCAAAATATCAAGAGCCAACCGGGTCTCATTTCTTTGCCTTGCCCTCTGTTCAGCTAAAGGGAAAAAAAAAGAAACAAAACTATTAGCTAGTGTTCCTAAAACTCAGATGCCAACCAGGTCCCATTTCATAGGTTCATAGGTTCATAGGTAGGTAATAGGCTATTGGCCCTAGGGCCTATATAAGTCTAGCCAAAAGGTACCCTGGCTTTCACCACCCAAGAAAATTATTTTCCTGTGCCACTGTCAAGCAGAGCCACAGAAGTGATCCCTGGAGTGAATTTCCTATCTCTCATCCAATCATCAAGATTTTTCTTGAAGAGTGCTAATGAGGAGCTTTGTTTGATATAGATAGGTAGTTTGTTTCAGAGTATGGGAAGTCTCTGGGACAGGAATCTATCCCTCCAGCATGTTCTGTTTATTGTGGTGACAAAGTTTAGGTCCCTAGAACATGTAGCTCGGAGTAATTTCTTTAAATGGAGCATGTCCAAAAGCTCTGGGTTTGACATAGCTTTGTATGTTAGGCAGAAGCACCTCTGAGTAGGCGATATGCGACAGAGTAAAGCTGCAGTATTTTGAGACGGTCTGCATAGGGCATCTGTTTGAGGCCAGTAATCCTCTTTGTGAGGTATTTCTGCGGCCTTTCCAGTTGTTGTAGATGTCTTGTGAGGTACATACCAAAAGGGGAGTTGTACTCTATAATGGGTCTAATGAGTGACGAGTAGAGGGGAACAATGACCTTTTTCCTGGAAGAGAAACCTTTTGTGATGAGGTGTGCCATGTAGAAGGATTTCCTGACTACTGTGACGATGTGACTATCAAAGGAGAGACTACTGTCCACCTGCATCCCTAGGTCTCTTATCACACTTTCGGTGTTAAGTAGACTACCGCCTATGTGGTAGTTCATGGGTACAGAGTTTTTACCAAAAGGGATGACAATGCACTTTTTGGCATTGAGCTTGAGGCCATGGCTTTGACACCAGGCATGTCTCAGCAAGGCCCCTTTTGTAGGATGTCCACATCTTTTGGAGTTTTGATTATGGCTCCTAGTTTGCAGTCACCTGTGAACTTCATTAGCCAAAGACCTTCTGTGTTAGCCTGTACTTCAGAGAAGTAGATACCAAACAGGAGAGGACCCAGGACTGAAGCCTGTGGTACTCCACTTGTCACTGGTCTGAAGTTGGATTTGGAGTCTGCTACTTTCACAGTGTGGGTTCTGTCAGTGAGCCAATTGTCAACCCATCTTGTGACATAGGGATTTATACCTAGTTTAGTGGGTTTATCTATAGTTCCAGAGTGGGGGGGTGGTGTCAAAAGCCTTGGCACTATCTAGATAGGCTGTGTGAACTACCTTACCCATATCTACGGCTTTGGTGACCACTTTAAAGAAGTCTATCAGGTTTAGGAGACATGCTCTGCCTTTTCCAAACCCGAACTGGGTGGAATCCAGAGTTTGGACATTACCAGTGTCATTGTTTATAAGTTCCATGATGATATGTTCCATAGCCTTGCAGACCAGGCTCATCAGGCTAATGGGGCAGGAGTTTATGGGATCTAAGGTGGCTCCCCCTTTGTGGAGTGGGATAACCACCACTGTGCGCCATTCAGTGGACACATAGCCTGAGGTGAGGCTATGATTGAACATGGTACTTAGGTGTGGTGCCAGTTCATTATGTAGTTAATGTAGAATGCAGCCTGGGATGTTGTCAGGTCCCATGGATGCTGTGTTCTTAGCTTTGCAGAGTGTGTTTTTTACCTTTGCAGCCGTGATTTCAGGAACTTTGCATTCTTCCGGTATGCAGATGGGCCCTTTAGGGGATGAGAGCGGGGTAAAGTTAGCACTGAATCTATATGCCAAAATGTTGGCAATATCAGTTGGTTCTTTATATTTAGTGCCATTGTGCTGTAATAGAGCAGATCTGAGTGTTGCCATTGAGATTCTTGACATAGCTATAGAATGCTTTGTGGTTGTCTTTAGAGTCAGTGGAGATTTTGTTTTTGTAACTAGCTTTGGAGGATTTTATGAGAGATCGCAGCTTCTTACTGAGGCTGACCAGGGAGTTCCTCCAATCATGGGATTTTACTCTTTTTTGCAACAGTTTCTTTCTTTAGTTGGAGAGTTTGTTTATGGCAGGTGACCACTAGATTGGCTTCCTTTTTTGGAAGATATCATCTTGGTTCTGTTAGGGATTGCATGATCCATGCACTTGTGTAAGTGCTTATAAAATGCATTTGTGTAGGATTCAGCAGTCATACCTCTATTGTCCATCAGCATGGGTGTCGTGAAGTTTGTCACTTCTGTCTTAAGAAGCGTGAAGTTGGTTTTGGAGACATTTTTTATGGTGGTTTCCCTAATGGGGGGAGGAGGCGGGATGTGGATGTCTAGGGTGATTAACTTGTGGTCGGATCTGACCAACAAGGAATTGGCCTCTGGTGTGGAGCACCGGTTGCCCATGTTGGTAATGACCAGGTCTAGGATATTGCTGCCCCTGGTGGGGGTGTGAATAAGTTGATCCAAGGCACTGGAATTTATGAATTCCAGAAAAGGTTGAGCACAAGAGTTGGTACATGAGTAGTTTTCCCAGTTAATGGTGGGGTAGTTGAAATCACCCATTATTAGGGTGTTAGGTTGTACCCTATCAGTGTATCAAGAAATCAGTAGTGGGAATCCTGGGGCATGGTGGGGGATCTGTAGCAAGCTACAATTTGGATTGCGGTCTTGCCCAGAGTTAGTTGCACTTGGATAATCTCGGATGCATTATGCTGAGCAACTAGCCTGGAGGTGTGGATATCCTTAATGAATACAGACACGCCTCCACCTTTAGTGTTTCAGTCCAGGTTAGGTGGCCGAAAGGTGTGGTATGAATTATAGCCTGGTAATGCAGGGGTACTCTCTGGAGCTTTGAACCAGGTCTCTGTCACTGCACAGATGTCGAAGTACTCCATTTTAAGGAGTGCCTCGAGTGAGTGCATTTTGAGGTTTAGACTTCTAGCATTGAGTAGCAATACCCTCAGATTTTGCTTGCCTGTACCTGTTACAGTGGTGAATTTGTCATTTGAACCTTGCCTAAAAAAGGCACTATAAGGGTGGCTAGAGCCTTAGCCAGTATCCAGAATCCCAGGGGTGACAGGTGCAGGCCATCTCTGGCAAAGAGTCGTGGTTTGTCAATCATGTCATCCCAGACAGACAGATACTGGATCCCCTTAGAATGACACCAGAAGCTTAGCCAATTGTTGAAGTCAATCATGTTGTCCTTGTACTGTGGTATCATTCTGGGTGATGGCAGGATGCTACTCAGGGCTAGGGTCATACCTGCTTGGGCTACAAGATCGGAGAGCTCCTCCATGTCCCTCTTCATTTAGTCCAGGGAGGTACATCTCAGGTCATTCACACCAACATGGACAATAACAGAGTCATATTTGTACTTGTTGTGGAGTGACCTGAGTGCATACGTTATGTGGTGGATCCTGGCACCTGACAGGCAGCTGACAGTAACTTTCTCCTTGTTTAGCCTGGTGAGTGGAACATCAGTGTGCCTGACTGTAGAGTCACCTATGACTAGAGTGTTGGGTACGTTGTTATGCCTTACGGGCTGTGGCTGAGTGGCACACTGAGTTTGTAGGCTATGTGCCATTTGGGTTGTGTTGGGGGGTGGAGGTTGCTTGTGTTTCTGCTTTGGAGGTCCCTGTTTCTTGGGCAGATTTTTACTGACAGCCTCTGTGAATGTAGGTGTGTGTTTTGTGTTTGTATGTGTGTGTTTTGGTGGTGTAGATTTTGAGGGACGATGAGTGTGGTGTGGTGCAAGTGTTTACCTTCTCCTCTTGACTGTCTAGTCCAGTCTTGGGTGAAGAGACCTTTGCTTGCAGTTTGGGTATATAAGTGCATCTCTCACAGGTTGTAGTGTTGGGTGGTAGGAGGATAGGGTTGTCTGTGTACATGTGGCAATTGCTGAATTGCCCCAAGATGCCCAGATTCATCAGGTAGACAGGAGAAAACACTGGGAGCTGACCCTTAGAAATGCCTGGATAGGTGCTTATTTATTAAGTACTAGAAACCGTTTTCCTCTAGACAGGTGAGGAAAGTTGAGTGCTGTAGTAATTTGTAGCTTATTTAGTGCTTGCAACGAGTTCTGAACAAGTGCTGAGCTCAAAGAAACAGACTTGAGTGCTGAAACTAAATAACTGGCTAGTCCTAAGAAACAAAATTAAGCTAGAAAGCTTCTTTCCAACACAGAAAGGCTTGAGGGCTCAGAAGCCTACAAACAGTCCTGGACACAGCAAATCTGTATCCAGACTAAACTACCCACAGGAAAGGCAGGAAACAAGCTTAGAATTTTTTTTTTTTAAGTGGAAAGTGAGAAAGGAGGAGCAGAAACTGAGTGGATTGGCCTTCTCAAATGTTCTCCCTGTATTAGGTAGAATGAGGTAATGACACTGGACTGGGTGGAGTGTCCCAGATCAAATTTACAGTAGGGGCGGGCAACTGCAAAGCCACCAACTATAAGAACAGCATACAAATTGGGAAGCAGGGTGGGAAACAAACTGCAGAAATGTTTCTCACAGCAGAAAAGCAGCAGTGAGCCTTTAAATGAAAGTTTTAAACAGATTAAGGAGCCTCTAGAGAAAGCTTTTAACTGCAAACAAGTTATATGACACACTCCTTGGCAGGAGATCAGAACAAACAACCCAAACAGATGCTTAATAAAAGTGGACAATTTCCAGTTAATACCTCACACACATTTCTGCACCACAACACTCACAGCTGAAAGGGGTAAAAAAAAGTGTTTGCTAAAATTAATACCACAGAAGCACTGACGTGCTTCATTACTGCACAAAAGTAGCACTAGAATTCATTTCTGCACTGACATTCAAAAATTCCAGGGTAGAAATGAATACTAGTACTGCATTATACTTATGAACAATCGTCATCTCCCAATCTTGCCCCATAATACTCTGCACTCAGAGTGGCCATGCATTTTGCCACACCCTAGCTATGCTACTGTAGAAGACTAAAGAATAATATTCAACATTGTTCTGAATGCCTTCTTAATAGGACCATCCACTCTAATCTAAATGACATTGCAAATGTACTAACAAAAAAAATTCTCTTCAAACCTCAATCACAAAATACCCATTCCAACACCACTCATCCCACATTCCCTTATCTCTCCTTCACTACTAAAAAATATATGTTTTACATTTTATCTAAAATCAAAAACACTTCCTTCATGGGTTCTGATAACATAACTGGATGCTTATTAAACAATATTAAATATCTCTCACTCAACAACTCCTTAAATTGCTTAACTTAAGCATAATCCTGAGATTTGTACCTGAATCCTGACAAACTTCTGTGGTGATGCCCCTGCACAAGGGTAGCACTTCCTCTATTCTCAAAAACTGGAAACTAATCAGCCTTATGAGTCTGATCTCTAAAGCTCTGGAGTGTATGATACTCAGTTTCATTAATTATGAAATTAAAAAAAAATGAAAACTCTCATTACGCTTGACCCCCAACAATTTGGACTCAACAAAGCAAGATCATGTCACATAGACCTTGTCAGTTTCTTTGTTACACAAGCTGTTGACAGTGGTCATGCTGTTTATACAGATTACCTTGTTCAGGCCAGATCACTCAATACTATACCTCATGTTGAAGTTGCTAGGGAGCTGTCATCCTTAAACATAGATCTTTATGTGGTAAGATGAATTGCCAACAGATTATAAGACTGAAAGGACATGGCTTGTGTGGCTGGTTCCTCTTCAAATAGCACTAAGGTAGCTGGTGGAGTCCTGCAGGGATCTGTGCTGCATCATCTCCTGTTTGGCATCTACTTCTGTGAGCTCAGAAATGATAATTAGAACCCTCTGAAGATGACTGCAGCCTGGGTGTAATTGTTTATTTGTGTTTGTGTTTCAGGGTAGAGCACAAATCTAAATGGTTCTTCTTCAGACTCAGCCCAGGAATAGTATCTGGTTACACAACATGCTCAGAGTGATACAGTTAGGCAATGGAGGGTGAGGGAATCAAACCTTGCACCACTGGACCACAGCAAACAGCTCTTTGATAGCTCCTTAATCCTGTAAGCCAACTGCCATATAATTATTAAAACTTCCTCCGATATCTGCACCCTTCAGAAAGAGCTTACCTTTATTAATACCTCGTTTATGGAAAATAGGTGTAAACTGAATATTATAAAGTATAGTATTGTTTCCTTTGGAAAACAGACAGTACCCACAATGTACAGTACAAATAAGATGCCCTTACAAATTGCAAAAGTAGTCAAGTGCCTAGGCACTTGGGTCAGTAGTTCCCCTCCTTTGCTCATCATGTGGCAATTTTAGTCAGAGAATCCTTCTACTTACAACAATTTAGTAGGCAAAGGCCTTTTGTGTAGACCCAAAGACGCTATTGTTCCCCTGTATTCAGCACTGATCTGACCAATTATAGAATATATTTCTCCTCACATATCATCTCAATGAACTCAAAAATCTCCAGGGGTTCCTAACAAAAAAAGATCTCTGGCCATAACAGCCTTAGTTATCATGAGAAACTGAAAACACTGTCATAGGTTCATAGGTTCTTGAGTACTTACTAGGCTTTTGATCCATAAGGATCTTTTTGAAACCTAGCCATGCATTTCCAACAAGTTTATAACCCTGAGTTATAAGTATGAATAGCTCAAACCCCAGATAGTTCTATGTCTTCCCTATTCATAAGGAACCGCTTTGTGGTCAGATCTTACCAGGGATGATGACACTGTAGGGATGCTGCAGTAGTTACTCATGTTGGCTAATCAAGTCCAAGGTATTTTCACCTCTTGTGGGGTGCCAGCAAACTGGTCCAAAGCATTTGCATTGACAAAATCGAGGAATCTCTGGGCATTTGTGTTTAGGCACGAGTATTTCTTCCAATCTATGGTCGGATAATTAAAGTTGCCAAGGATAAGGGTAAAGGGTTGAATCTTGATAGATTCAAAGATGTCCAGATAGGTGGAACGGGCATCTTAAGTCAAAACTGGAGGCCTATAGCTAGCTATGATTTGAATAGGGTCTTGTCAATTGTTAACAGCACCTGGAGTGTTTCCTGTGCATCATACTGTTTGACCAGCCTGAGGTATATATGTCTTTTGATATATATATATATATATATATATATATATATATATATATATATATATATATATATATATATATATATATATATATACGTATATTGCAACTCCACCTCCTTTTGCTTTGCTGCCCATGGTTTGGGGTCTGAATGCATGATAGGATGTGTGTCCCTGCTGCACAGTGGCATAGGGTGCTGACTTATTGAAACATGAGCTAAATTCTTAGCTAGGCTTGTAAGGGCCTCAGGGCCAATAGCTTAGTAACTTCCTATGATCCTATGCTAAAGTAGGAGTGAATTTGTGGATTCCCATCCATTCGTACAGATTATAGTAACTGTACTTATCGTCTACTGAGGGGTGATCTGTACCTTGTTTACTGTACCATTAGAAATCCAGTGATCGTTGACCTCTTATATCTCAGGAAGACAAACAATTCTGCTAACTTTAGAACCAGAGACAGGAACCTCCATCAACAGATAAACAAAAAGCAATGGAAAAATTGATTAATCACCTAGAACATCTCCAGTCTCTGAAATAACTGATTCTACAGGTTAAGAAATGTGATTCCATATCTTCCTCCAAATTAAACGCTGGATTAATGGATGGAAGCTGTCAAATTTATCACAGGACTAACTGACTTCTGCTCTCCATAAGAAAGAAGGCAAAGTACGAGCGTAGGTATTGGCAAGGTATACCTGAGAATTAGACAAATATAGCACTGAAAGACCTAGGACTCCTAGGAATAAATCTATGATGATGTGAGACATGGACAGGTAGGTACATTACAATACAGGAAATAATAAAAGCATTGAAAAAACAATTAGAAAACTTTTATGGTAACAATCATATTCTTAAGGTTGTGCATAATTTTCCTATTTTTGTAACAAAAGAAACGGAAGTATTATGAATGTGTTAAAAGTCAAATTGTATGATAGTTCCTTGCTTTTATAGTCTGTAAATCCAATAAACATATAAATGTGTCACCTACTGTTATTCTAAGTACATTAATGAAGGTCCTGCATTACGTTTAATATACAGTGATATAACCTGCAGCGCAAATAAGTAATTGCATGCGCTGTCATTCTAGGTACATTAATAAAGGGTCTTTATTAAGCTTAATATGCAGTGAAAAGACCTATAAAGTAAACAAGCATGTGCACATGCTTTTATTGTCGGCACATTAACAAAGGCCCAGTGTTAAGATACCTACTGAGTAAACAAGCATGTGTATGTGCTGTTATTGTAGGTACATTAACGAAGGTCCACTGTTAAGTTACCTCCAGAGTAAATAAGCATGCATGTGTGCTGTCATTGTAGGTACATTAATAAAGGTTCTGCGTTTAGTTTAATATGCAGTGAAAGAGCTACAAAGTAAATAAGTATGTGTACATGCTTTTATTGTAGGTACATTAACGAAGGTCCGGTGTTAAGTTACCTCCAGAGTAAATAAGCATGCATGTGTGCTGTCATTGTAGGTATGTTAATAAAGGTTCTGCGTTTAGTTTAATATGCAGTGAAAGAGCTGCAAAGTAAATAAGCATGTATGCATGCTTTTATTGTAGGTACATTAACAGAGGTCCGGTGTCAAGTTACCTACAAAGTAAAAAAACATTTGTATGTCCTGTTATTGTAGGTACATTAATGAAGGTCCGGTGTCAAGTTACCTACAAAGTAAAAAAGCATTTGTATGTGCTGCAACAACTCCTACATGAGTAAAGCCATGCAGAATCTCACAGCACATTTATGAACACATTTATGCCATAAGGATGAAGGACAAAAATGTGATGCTCTGTACAAGCTTTTCTTTTTGTTCATTTTAATAAGCCTTTATTCTTCATAGTATAGAGTATGGAAAGAGAGAAATTTAGTAATCTGCTAAAAAAAATAAAATAAAATAAAAATAAAAACAGTTTGCATTTGCTCCTAAATGCAAATCAACCACTGATTTAGATGAATATTTTAGTTTGAAGAGGATCTTTAAGCTATTTTTTTAAACAATACTCATTGTCCTGATCCCATTCAGTAAACACATCACACCGAGTGACATTTGACGACCTTTATTAAACTTCCATAATTTTGATTACCAATTTTATTTACAATTGGACATAGTATAGTTGATTCTAAACACAACATAAACATCCTTGTAATGTTAATCAGGACAGCGTACCTGCTCATCCTGCCCGGTAAGCAGCATCCATACCTTTGCCTTTGCTTGCTTACTTTACTCATGAAGCAGCGTCCCATCTCACTTCATAGACCATTCATCAAATTACCAAATTACCAACCAAATAAGCAGCATCCTTAACTCCGTTTGCTTACCTAGTCAGGAAACTTCCTCCAGCTGATCATTTCCTTTCCATATATCCTTGGAATAAACCTCCACACACCAGCTAGGGAACAGAAGAGAGCAAGCCTGTCCCTCTTCTCTGCCTACCCCAACTAACATAACCAAAATCCCCACTAAACCGCCAACAAAAAAGGGAGGGGGGAGAGTAGCAAGTTCATGCCAAAATGTGATTACTTACCCAGCTACACTTGTCTAAACCTCTTAAGCCCCTCCCCACCCTTATATCATTTCCTCCCAATCATCCCTCTCTCCATTTAACCCTTTCATCCCCTCCACCCACTTAACTCCCATTAATATATCAGCCTAACCCCTTCTGAAGATGTCCCAGGACAACTTGGTCTGTTACCAAACCTCATTTGTCCTGGTCCCCTTCAATAAACATCACACTGAATGACATTTGACGACCTTTGTTAAACTTCCATAACTTTGATTACCAATTTTATTTACAACTGGACATAGTATAGTTGATTCTAAATGCAGCATAAACATCCATGTAATGTTAATCAGGACAGCGTACCTGCTCATCCTGTCTGGTAAGCAGCATCCATACCTCTGCTCACTTACTTTACTTATAAACCTCCTTGTAATGTTAATCAAGACAGCGTACCTGCTCATCCTTCCCAGTAAGCAGCATCCATACCTTTGCTCGCTTACTTTACTTATGAATCAGCGTCCCATCTCACTTCATAGACTATTTATCAAATTACCAAATTACCAACCAAATACGCAGCATCCTTAACTCCGTTTGCTTACCTATTCAGCAAACTTCCTCCAGCTGCTTATTTTATTTCCACAAATCCTTGGAATAAACCTCCATGCACCAGAGGGAGAACAGAAGAGGGCAAGCCTGTCCCTCTTCTCTGCCAACCAGCCTGACCAGGCTGTTCCTCCTCCCTTCTACCCAAAATTGTCCAACCAATGACATCCCATAAAGGGAAGGGTTAGGCCAAACATCATTTGGTGAACCCATCATCTGTAAAGTACCTGAGAACCCAGTCATTAACCCCACGCCTTGACGTACTAGCACTGGAATGCACCTTAATGAAATGAAATAAAGTAGGATTACCCATGACCCCACTGTTCCACTGGAACCTCCACTCCAAGAGAATACATTCCCTTTAGTCCACTTCCTTCAAGCCACTAACCATGGCTTGACCTTTCCGACATGACAACCTATAGCCATAACAAGTTCTGTAAAAACTATAACCACTTGAGCACAATTCTGCAGCCTGGTCAAAGAAAACCATTAACAAGTCTCAAACCCAGGACCCTGTCAACTATAGCATCTCACACTAGCCCACCAAACTACACAGCTCTGGATGTTCAGTAACCTGATTACTGCAGGGAATAGACTAACTCCAAAACCTTAATGCCCTAACACTAAGATCCAGAACCAGAACCCCTTAGCATAGTTCCTGAAAACTCACCTAAGCCCAACAATGAAGTAATCTACATGCCCAACCATAAACACCACCAGTGCACTCATTACCAAATGGCAATCACCCTACCTACTCAAAGGACAAATTTATCACCCCAACCACACATTACAAACCCCTCAGGCCTCCTGTCAAAGAACAGCTCGACTTTGGTCCTTCCCCCAAGATACGGTTTAAACAGCTGTATGAGTAACTAAAACCCCCAAGATTCCAACCACCTGAAAGCAGGGTGTTGAAGTCAACTGGCTTTCAAGAGCCATGGGGCTTTAGCCTAATAAGTTCCTGAACTCCTAAGACTGTTGTAACTCTACTCCTCCAGTGGGATCCCCACACCCCATAATCCGTCCCCACCAGTTTCATCCTAGCCTCCTACTTACCTCTACCTAACTTGCCCCACATTCCAACGCAATAATCATCTCCCATGCTACTTGATCACAGCACCCTATCTTACCTTAATGACCCAACAAGGGGAATTACCAGTGACCACATTGTTCACCACTCCATCCACCACTCCTCGCTCACCCTGCTTCTATCATCTGTGAACTCACTGTGTAGAGCCACAACCAGTACCATCACTCCACCATCTACAAAGAAAAGGGAAAAGTAAATCCTCTAAAATGTAAAGAAAAAGGCTGCACTTTATACCCACCTATTCCAAATCACAGCAGCAGCATTCCAAAATCCCCATCTGCAAGAAAGGAAAGACATATCATCTAAAATACACAACACATTCAAAGACATCCTCAAAGACAACCTATCCTGCCAACCCTGGAAGGAATTTACCACTGCCAAACTCATCTATGACCAGGCACAAGCAGCCATAACTTGAAGCCTTAAAGTCACATCTATCACATTTTAAGTGATCTTGAGCATTGGCAGAAGAATGTTAATATGCCTTTGTAAAATAAAAAAAATCAATAACTCTTAATTATTTCCATTAGTGAATGTAATACACCACCTTACCCCAAGAGTCACCAGTGTTAGGATGTACCAAGAGGGTCAGATCACCAAGCACGAAGATTCAATTAAAAACATTTCCTTTTTGTTTATATACGACTGCCACCCAAAAATGTAATTACCATCCACTCTAGTTACCCAACCATTAGGCCCGTTACCATACAGCTCTCAGTCGGTCAAAGTAGATGCATACTTCCCTTGTAACATCAATAGGACTTGTTAACAGGAGAGATTTGTGTCCCACAAACTCCCCCATCTGTGGAATACATTCTCTCTCCACTCAGAGTACCCCATAATCCCTTCTCAAGTACAACTTGGTTAACTGGATGGGAAAGAGAAAATACACCTCTATGATTCTACCTGTGTCTTTAAACTAATGCAAGTGTTACGGATAAGGCATGTCACAAATGCACAAGGGTCAGCTGCAAAGAGTTGTGCCAGCCTTCTTTGCAACAAGTAAGAAGTAGGGCTTTATTACTCCATACACCTAACTCAGTCACTTTACCATAGCTGTGACTTCTTGACTAACATTGTAGCTTTGTCCCTGTTAATCCCTCCCAAAACCAATGACCCTGGAGGAAAGGTGGTGAGCCACACTGCATAAATAATGACACACTCTCTTATCCTGTCAAAGTCTCATGAAAGCATCTTTATATCTCCATTTTGCTGCTATCCATTAAATTGCTATCATTAACTTCTCATATTTCTACTATGTGCATCACTGAGACCTTACAAAACAGTTCTTGTAAACATCAAAAGAAAACATGTCCAAGTTTGTAAAAGTAAACTCTAAAAATCGTCCCCACTGTTGACCCTAATTATTGCTGCATCCCAAGTTCTAAGAATTATTACTACTGTGTGTTAAAGAATTCCACCTTCACTGACCCCTTATATTCTAAACTTTATACCTCTCAACTGTACAGATTCTTGCAAAATGTCCAGATACTTGTCTCACATTCCTGGCCAGCTCCTCAAAAAACCCATGATTTTCTGTGAAGTCACTGCGATGATCTGCAGATTGAAGGAAAATGTATGTTAAGGTAAACCCTGTTACTCTAGCAACTTTATAAATTTAAAAAAGCAATATTTTAAAATCTGTTCCTAATTTTGGGCCTTTGCCCCCCCCCCCCTTTTGTCAGGCTTTGTCCAGATTTTTTACACTAAGAGGTTGAGAGGTATGCTCAACATACTGTCCCAATTGCACAGGTCTCATGCGGTCTATATAGCACCACATGTACTGTACATGCACTGCAGGCATTTCTCCCCTTCACCTAAAGCCCATGAAAATCCACTGCCAAAACGATAAACCGTTAGCCTAATAACATGAGGAATCACCTCAAAACAGCAACAGTGGCCTCCATCAGCAATCACTTCAAACTCAATACACACCTTCCAACTATGGAAAATCAACAAAACACCTATGGAAACCTACCACACCACCAACAAACAGCGGCCTACACAATCAGAAGTGAGGCCAAAACTCAAGTTGCCGTTTAGTGGGTTGGTCCAAAGTGATCTACCAGGCAGTGACTCCCTTACCCCCATAACAGAAACCCAGCAAGTGAGACACAAGGAAAAAAAAAAAACAACCACACACACACACACACACACACACACACACACACACACACACACACACACACACACACACTCACCATTGAAGCAACACCCAACCACCTACGAACCCAAAAGCAGCTGCCACCAACTTCAGGAACAGGAAAGCATCCGACCAGGTGAACGTGGTCACTCATATATGCAATTGGCCCTTTTCTCTCTTTTTATTAACATCATTACACTGCATCTGAGTGACACTAATGTCATTATGTATTAATGGTAATTCACCACATTTTCTTAAACAGGCATCAATCTTTAGGATGGATTCAAAGAGACAGAACCAGCAAACAGAAGACGGTAAGATTTCAGAGAAAATAAACTATTGCATTTTCAGCAAGTTAGCAAATACAGAGCCATAACAGCCACTGGAGTGAAAACATGTACATTTTAATAGACAAGGGATTGCTAAACCAGTGAAAACTAAGAGAACAAAATCATTATCAGAGACAGTGAAGCAATCCACTATAAGTCAAAGAACCTTAAGGGAAACTGGAAGCAACAAAATGGGCACACTTAAAGCATTACAGTTTCGAAGAAGAATTTGCATTGAATACCATATGAATATTCATTATTGCACTGACATGCTATTTACTATGCATCTATTTGTTTGGCTTGATACCTACAACGGCAGACGTGCAAGCACAAAGAGCAATACTGCGCTGACAACCTGCAAAAAACCACAAACCTGTTGCATGCGAGTCCAGCGAGCACTGCCACACCACAATAACATGCGAGACACAATCTGAACACCAGCAATGTCCCTCCAAGCTGAGTACCCTCCCCACGAAATTGCCCCATAGTGCAAAGCACAACAACCCTTCAAGAGACAATTTTCACATATTTCTAAATATCTCAACAACCCGGTAACATGGACAAAACTCCTTAATCTGATATGAAAGCTGTCAGCTAGATGAACAAAAAAATGCTGCTGACAGTTTGTAATAAAATATTACAAACCAAGTCTCACCCTCGGATCTTCAGAGTGAAAGGCCACCCCACAGTCCCTAACCATAAATCCTTCAAACTTGACCACCAGAGCACCAACAACCTAATAACCACAGCAATGACACTGTTAAACAACCACAAATACTAGCACATCCCCCAAACCATGGCTAACTAAGATTACCTACCCCTGCCCTCCCACAACGCCTACCTGACCATAGCAGCAGTACCTAAGGTCGTCTTGGACAAAAACCTGCACTGTAGCAAGTTCTTACCAAAATGTGATTACTTACCCAGCTACACTTGCCCTTAAGCCCCTCCCCACCCTTATCTCATTTTCTCCCAATCATCTCTCCCTCCATTTAACCCTTTCAACTCCCCCACCCATTTAACTCCCATTAATATATCAGTCTAACCCCTTCTGAAGATGTCCCAGGACAACTTAGTTTGTTTGTTACCAAGCCTCATTTGCCATTATTGTTTCATTTTCCATTTCGTTTAAACAATAAATTATCTTTTGTGTTTTAGCAGTATGATGAATGCTATTTTAAGTGACAATACAATAATTGTGATGGTAGGTTCATAGGTAGGTACTAGACTATCAGCCCTGGGGCCTATACAAGCCCAACCAAAAAGGTACCCTGGCTTTTGCCACCCAAGAAAATTATTTTCCTGTGCCACTGTCAAGCAGAGTCACAGAGGTGATCCCCGAGGTGAATTTCCTATTTCCCATCCAATCATACAGGTTCATAGGTAGGTACTAAAACAGCTTCATGAACAACATGTACTTCTTAGTTTAGTTGCTTTAAATGCCTCAATTATTCATAAGAAATATTTTTTAAGTCTAGATAGACAAAAATAATGAACCATTTTATTATTTAAATTAAGTGGCAATGATTTCCAATCAAATGTTTTTTCTTAGTTATTACTGTCTTCATTTGCAAATTTCTGCTACTGTAATATCGCAAAGACATGGATGGTTAAGTGGTGATCCTTCAAATTGCAATGAACACCTGTGTGTGCGTGTGTGTCTGTTTGTGTGTGTGTGTGTGTGTGTGTGTGTGCGTGTGTGTGTGTGTGTGTGTGTATGTGTGTGTGTGTGCGTGTGCATGCATCCTGAAATGGCTGGGTACCCTATTCAACATTAGTTTGTCTATATTGTGCCTCTTGGGTGCTGGGAAAGGCTTTGCTTTCCCTCGTTCTTGATTTTGGATAAGCAAGTTACTGAAAATGAGTGAATAAATCAATATGTGATTTCTAAACAGCTATTGCAAATACAGGATGTGAAGTCACATTATGTAATATTCACAGATTCCCTTCAAAGTTGAAAGACTAAATAGTTTGTTAGTAAAAATAAACTCCTCCCTAGTTCTGCAGACTGATAGCAGTCTCTTTCACTGAAACACAGATATTTTTTTTCCTATGGGGGGGGGTCAACGTTCTTACATTCTTAATGCAAGGAGCTGTGCTGTCTACATCTTCTACATTTAATATAATATACTCTGAGGCCACTGAAACTTGGCTTGGGATCTACCCTCTCACATTCCCTTTAGCTGTGGTGCACAATACTTCATATGTCAACGTACCTAGAAAAACATGCAGTCAGTGAATTCCATCAGGCTCAGCATCAGTTTTGCTTCTAAGTCTTTAACAAGAGTAGCTTCACACAACATCATTCGGGCACAGCCACATGGGCAATTTCTAGTAGTACATAGGGTTCTTATTGACTTAATCTGCCACTTCCACCAAGGAAAGTAGAGCAACTCCGATAACAGGAACCACAAGCTGCAGTGTATAGTAAAACACTTTAATGATGACAGTTTACCTAGGTTTCATCTTTATTTTACAGACTTCTTCAGAACAAATACCACATCAAACACAAGTTCTTTATATACCCTCCCCCCCCAACCACTGTGAATACTCCTAAAAAAGACATAAATGCATTCAAGTGTTGTCAACTGTTCAACCTAAAATATGTTTTAATTTTAAAATAGGGACTATACCTATATTTTCATTAATACCCGGGAAAACAGTGGCATCCAACCTCAGTTGCCATTTCATTTCACAAACATCTAAATGTACATCAAGGATGCCACCCTGATTATCCTTTTTAAATTGTTGTATAATACAAAACTTAAATTCATGTCCCAGATATTGTCCTGTATGTCTAGCTAATGCATTTGTATTCCGCATATGTTTAATATCTAAAACATGTTAATTTATTCTTTCCCGTATACTTCTACATGTTTTTCCTATATAAAAGGCAGAACATTGTACGCATTTTCCTAAGTAAACTACATTTTTACTGTGACAGTCAAAGTGTCCTTGGATGTTAATGGGTACGTCCACCACAGTAATTTTATTACCAGTAATTAAAATGTATTTACATATACTGCATCTTCCACATTTTCCAATAATTGCTTAAATGACTTACCTTTTCTAAATACATTTTTAGGGGGCTTCCCTAATTTACCCCATACATTACTATCTAATTTTAATAATCTCCAGTTTCTCTGTATAATGTTCACTATATATCCCGTGTCATAATTGTATGTGGTTATAAAATATAACTGCTCTATCATATCCTTTTTATCCTTTCTTATATTTTTTGTTGACATGTCTGCTCCTATAATCCCATTAAAGTTCATTTTTAGTATAGCCACATAATTACCATTATATCTTTTGTGTATGATTTCATCCTTAATGGACTCACATAATAAAATGGGATAACCCCACCTAATAAACATATTTTTTATAAACTCCACCTCCTTAAGGAATTCTTGATGTTCATTTACCATCCTGGCAGCTCTAACCATTTGCCCCTTTACTATTGCTTTTTTCTGGTGACTAGGGTGCCAGTTCTGGTAATTCAAATATGAATTTGAAAATGTGACTTTCCTATATATTCCAGATGTTAAACACTTTTTGTACTGATATACTTTTAATTTAACATCCGAATATGACAATTCAGCTTTACTAAATTCAAAAGTGAACTTAAAAAACTCCACTGTATGATTCATATATTGTATAAATGCTTCCAAATTTTCAAGACTCCCTTTCCAAACAACAAATATGTTGTCTAAAAAAAAATGGGTATATTGCTGAATGAACTTGTTATACTCACTGGTAAAAACATATTCCTGCTCCCAGAAGGACATTATATAATTGGCATATATGGGGGCACAAGCAGCCCCCATAGCTACCCCAGTAACCTGCTTATAAGAATGACCTTCAAAAAATATAAAATTATTTTTTAACACTACTTCCATAAGTGTCACAAATACATTTATACATCTTGCTCATACATACCAGATTTAACTAACTGATTTCCCAGCCATTCTAATCCGATATCATTAGGGATGACTGAAAATAAATTGCAGACATCAGTAGTAAGAAGAATAGTATGCTCATTTATTTTAACTCTATTTAACTTATCCAAAAAGTGCCAGGAGTCTTTCGTTATATATTCAAATATTTTCAACCCTTTTTGCAGATGGTAATCAAGATACTTACTAATAAAACATGTTTTAATCCTTTTGCCATCAACTATGGATCTAAACTTGATGTCATTTAATCCTTTGTGCAATTTGGGTATACCAAATATATTACTAACCATAGGATGATCATTGTTCAAATAATTGTATTCTATTTCATCTATATGCCCTTGAAATAATAAATCATCTATCATAACATCAATTTTAAGTATGCTATATGAATTTCACTTAAACTATTTTCTTCATAAGCATCATTTGTTAACGTATTAAACATGTAATCTATATAATCATTTTTATCCATTATTACCATACCATTGCCTTTGTCTGGCTTCATAAACCTAAGACCCCTGTCACTTGTAAGATTTTTAGTAGCTTTTCTTCATCTTTACTTCAGTTATTAGCACCAAAGCCATCAATGGAGCTTTTTTTCTTTTTAATATGCTCTCTTATATCCAATTTGCATGCCTTTTCAAAAAGGGCTACCATAGTATTAGGAGGAGGATTAAATTTACTTGGTTTTCTCAACACACTCAAATTCTGCCCCTCATCATGTGTAAACCACATTTTGATATTCATTTTGCGGGTTAACATTTTTAAATCTATAAACATATCTGTTAAATTCATCAAATAGATGAAATAGAATACAATTATTTGAACAATGATCATCCTATGGTTGGTAATATATTTGGTATACCCAAATTGCACAAAGGATTAAAAGACATCAAGTTTAGACCCATAGCTGATGGCAAAAGGAGTAAAACATGTTTTATTAGTAAGTATCTTGATTACCATCTGCAAAGAGGGTTGAAAATATTTGAATATATAACGAAAGACTCCTGGCACTTTTTGGATAAGTTAAATAGAGTTAAAATAAATGAGCATACTATTCTTCTTACTACTGATGTCTGCAATTTATTTTCAGTCATCCCTGATGATATCGGATTAGAATGGCTGGAAAATCAATTAGTTAAAACTGGTATGTATGAGCAAGATGTATAAATGTATTTGTGACACTTATGGAAGTAGTGTTAAAAAATAATTTTATATTTTTTGAAGGTCATTCTTATAAGCAGGTTACTGGGGTAGCTATGGGGGCTGCTTATGCCCACATATATGCCAATTATATAATGTCCTTCTGGGAGCAGGAATATGTTTTTACCAGTGAGTATAACAAGTTCATTCAGCAATATACCCATTTTTTTTTAGACGACATATTTGTTGTTTGGAAAGGGAGTCTTGAAAATTTGGAAGCATTTATACAATATATGAATCATACAGTGGAGTTTTTTAAGTTCACTTTTGAATTTAGAAAAGCTGAATTGTCATATTTGGACATTAAATTAAAAGTAGATCAGGACAAAGAGTGTTTAACATCTGGAATATATAGGAAAGTCACATTTTCAAATTCATATTTGAATTACCAGAACTGGCACCCTAGTCATCAGAAAAAAGCAATAGTGAGGGGCGTGGCCAAGGATGAACACAGGATAGCAGCAGATTTCTTCAGCTCCACCAATTTCATTACATTGACAGGAATTAATTACTTAAAAAATTAATTCTTGAAGTAATTTTCTTTCTAAATATGTTTGTTTTATATAGTTCTTGAACTATATCTAAAAAAGAAAGGAAATCTTAATAATATTCCTGTCAGAAATTACTTTGGAAATTTTCCTGTCAGTTTATCAGTCTGAAATGAGTTCCAGTAAGACAAATTCTCAAGACTCCAGCATCAAGAATGAACTTCAGTCTCTGATAATTATAGTCCAGCAACTTACTGCTAAGATGGATAAAATGGATACTAAAATAGACACTTTCATAGAAAATACTACAAAACAAATAGACTTGTTACATATGGACCTGCAACAACAGAAGATCCAGATGACAGGCATAGAAGAAGCTGTGAATGACATGGAAAATAAAATACAAGAACAGGAAATCAACATTGAGTTTCTGCTGAAACAAAATACACATTTACAAACAAAGCTGGATGACCTGGAAAATAGATCTAGGTGCAATAACATTAGGATTTTTGGACTGCCAGAAAATATTGAAGGTAACAATATTACTTCTTTTTAACAACATGGCTCCCTAAAACTTTAGATTTACCAGAAGCATTCTCTTTTGGTATCGAAGAGCACATAGATCTATAGCTAATACTAACTCTAACAAAAACTATCCTAGATCAGTTATAGTTAGATTTCTATCATCTTTTGATAAAGAGATGGTTCTTAAATCTGCTTGGGCTAAAGCTCCTGTTAAGTTTAATGAGACAACTGTGCGTTTTGACAATGACTATTCTTCCATGGTAATTGCTAAAAGAAAAGTTTTTCTGCCACTAATAAGGGAGCTTAAAAAGCACAGTTTAAAACATACCTTCTGTTTCCTGCCAAGCTTAAAATCTTCCTTCCTGATGGTCCTAAGGTCTTCGATGATTTAGACTCTGCTTTACTGTTTGTCAAAGAAAAAGGATTTTGGATAAAATAGAAGAAATGGAATGGGCTAGTTCTTCATTAAAGAGATTGGCAACTGAAGCTTCCTGGAAGACTTCAGAGAAGAAGAAGAGACTAAAAACAAATGATTTGTTA
>NC_056726.1:1863937820-1864007820 GCF_019279795.1 Protopterus annectens | reverse complement strand
ATTGAAGACAATTATCCCCAGCATTATAGACATAGATCAGACGGGCTTCATTGTAAATAGAAATACTTTTGATAATATAAGAAGAACTTTAACATTAATTGATTTTGCAAATAGGAAAAAGAAAGATTTAACACTTATTAGTCTTGATATAGGTTCAGCATTTGATTCAGTAAGTTGGGACTATCTGTTTACCTTACTGAAGTGCACAAATTTCTCTGATGCATTTGTAAATTTAATTGAGCATTTATACAAAGGAACGCTGGCTTATATTAAGGTAGGAACATATGTTTCACAAAAATACCCATTCTTAAAGGTACAAAGCAAGGATGTCCACTTTCTCCACTATTATTCACTTTAGTAATGGAGCCTTGGGCTAATTTGATTAGAAACAGTACTGACATAGAGGGTTTTGAAATAGAAGAAAATACAACATCAAAAATTCAACTTTTGCAGATGATGTTCTAATTACATCAGCAGGATCTAATTCTTCTATGCAGTCTTTATTTGATAAAATGATGAATTTTAAAAGTATTTCTGGTTTAATATTCAATGAAGAAAAAACTAAAATACTACCTATATATACACGAAAAAATACTCTCATTAGTGATTTTACTAAATATGTACCCAACTCAGGTCAGATAACATATTTAGGTATAATACTATCTAAAGATATTAAATCTATTATATATAATAACTATAATACCTGTTTTCTTAATATACAAAATCTTTTTAATACCTGGAATAATATGTTTTTTACTATGGAGGAGAGACTTACAATTATTAAAATGATAATATTCCCCAAGATTTTATACTTAATACAATCAATAATACTTTCACCTACAAAAATAACTATCAAGAAACTGAATACACTAATGTTAAATTTCTTATGGGCACCTAATAGACCTAGGATTGCATTAAAGAAACATACTAATAGCTGGTCTCAAGGGGTATTTCTTTTCCAGACTTTAATTTATATATTATCTCTTCTATTATAAAAGTTATTACTTTATTAATAGATCGGTCATATGTCATAAAATGGAAAGATTATTGGGAGCTAATTAGTATGCACTTCATGAAAATCTCCTTAACACATAAAAATATGATTATAAATAACTCCATGTTGTGGTTGCTAAAGGAATTTTGTACTTCACCTATTACACCTAAACATATGGTCTGTTACCCATTAAATATTATTATTAGTTATCGTAACTTTATATTCATGCACCCTAAGTATAGGGAATGGAATTTTATTGTATTCCTATAATTTATACTCAGGGTATGCTTATGTCATCTACTTCTGAAGGAGCTCATTTAGCTATAGATAATAATCTAAAGTACTGGTATCAGCTGATATCTGATAATAAAGTTAAAAATCTAGATTTCTTAAAACAAGAATTTGATCTAAGAGAAACTTGCTGGTTAGAGGTTCAGATCTTTAGACAACATCTCATTGATAGAATAGATCTAATGTCTATAACAGTTAAAGAATCTATTCCAAAACTGATTGATTACTTGATAATAAATTTACAGCATAAAGTTTCTGATAAAGGTAAACTTTCATATATACATAAAATTATCAGACAAGAAACTTTTTACAATGTAGATTCATACTGGAATTATTTCACCTCTATTAATGGGGACCCACCAACTCAACAAGATAAACAATATATATTGGAATCTGCTTATAGAACTACATCTTCCATTGTCTGGAGACTTTATACATGGAAATTTTTACATAGATCTTTTATACACCTTTGATGATGAATAAAATTAATAATAAAGATAATCTATGTAAGAGATGTAATGTAGAAATTAATGCTGACTGGGCTCATATGTTTTATGACTGTATGAAGTTGAAAGAATACTGGAAGTCAATTAATGAATTTTTGCAGGCTCTTTTTACAGATAATTTCATTATTTCTAAGTCTCTTATATTATTCAACACACCTGTACCTCAATGTGTTAAAAGATTAAGCTTCCCTTGTTATGGTCTATCCTAGCAGTGGCTAGGAAAATAATAACTAGAAATTGGATTTCAGATACACCTCCTTCGTTCAATGAATTTAAAAATGTTATGAATATAATGTGTCATATGGAAATAAGCACAATTAGAATGAGAACAACTAGAAACACATCACATTTTATTGTATGGGATAATTTACAAAATTTGTTAAAAAAATTCTAATTTCAATAGCACAGTATTTTAGTTTAATTAATTGATCTGATTGTAGTGGATGTCTTTGTAAATACTTTAGTTGTTTTGTTGAATATTATAATAATACCTATTTTTAATTATTTGTATAAAATTGTTATGATATTTCACTTATATGTTAAAACAATAAACTTGTTTTAAAAAAAAAGAAAAAAGCAATAGTAAAGGGGCAAATGGTTAGAGCTGCCAGGATGGTAAATGAACATCAAGAATTCCTTAAGGAGGTGGAGTTTATAAAAAATATGTTTATTAGGTGGGGTTATCCCATTTTATTATGTGAGTCCATTAAAGATGAAATCATACACAAAAGAAATAATGGTAATTATGTGGCTATACTAAAAATTAACTTTAATGGGATTATAGGAGCAGACATGTCAACAAAAAATATAAGAAAGGATAAAAAGGATATGATAGAGCAGTTATATTTTATAACCACATACAATTATGACACGGAATATATAGTGAACATAATACAGAGAAATTGGAGATTATTAAAATTAGATAGTAATGTATGGGGTAAATTAGGGAAGCCCCCTAAAAATGTATTTAGAAAAGGTAAGTCATTTAAGCAATTATTGGAAAATGTGGAAGATGCAGTATATGTAAATACATTTTAATTACTGGTAATAAAATTACTGTGGTGGACGTGCCCATTAACATCCAAGGACACTTTGACTGTCACAGTAAAAATGTAGTTTACTTAGGAAAATGCGTACAATGTTCTGCCTTTTATATAGGAAAAACATGTAGAAGTATACGGGAAAGAATAAATGAACATGTTTTAGATATTAAACATATGCGGAATACAAATGCATTAGCTAGACATATAGGGCAATATCTGGGACATGAATTTAAGTTTTGTATTATACAACAAATTAAAAAGGATAATAAGGGTGGCATCCTTGATGTACATTTAGATGTTTGTGACATGAAATGGCAGCTGAGGTTGGATGCCACCGTTTTCTCAGTTATTAATGAAAATATAAGTATAGTCCCTATTTTAAAATTAAAACATATTTTAGGTTGACCAATTGACAACACTTGAATGTATTTATGTATTTTTTAGGAGTATTCGCAGCGGTTGGGGGGGGATATATAAAGAACTTGTGTTTGATGTGGTATTTGTTCTGAAGAAGTCTGTAAAATAAAGATGAAACCTAGGTAAACTGTCATCATTAAAGTGTTTTATTATACACTGCAGCTTGTGGTTCCTGTTATCAGAGTTGGTCTAGTTTCCTTGGTGGAAGTGGCAGTTTGTGTATTTGTTCTTTTCCAAGTCTTATTGACATAATATCAGTCTGATCCCTACTGCCTTATTTTCCCACGTTGGCCTACTGTTTTTGCTTGCATTATCCCTTGCTGAAAGTCATATGAAATGTCTATTTAATCTTTTAACCTTCTGATTTCTTTATATATTTAGTTGTCAATACATATATTTTATTCTCAGCTGCTTATTTTAGTTTGAACAGGTTAGTAATCAAAATCTGCATACAACAAATGCCAGGTCTGCATAATTCATCTGCATTTACTCCTGATATGGCAATTAGCACAGAGGACAAAAGCTCTACTGTTAATGAACTATTTCCTGTGCCCAGTGTACACTGCTTAATTCCTTCCACTTTCATTTGCCTTCTGTGTGACTCTTAGCAAGTCACTTACTCAAGCCTATAATGCCTTGTTTGTATACTTCCAGTTCAATTCCATACCTCCTTATGGCATCAAGAATATTTTTGGGTCTGGCTTATTTAACTAGGTGATTTACAAACTAATAACAGGTAGTATTAGAAAGAGTAAGAGGTTACTAACAAAATGATACCAAGATTTTTAGTCTAGGATGTCCTGCAATAGAGAAAGTACCCTTTGACATTTATTATTTATATTTTCATATTTATGTTCATATTTTCATAACTGTGAGACATACATATTATTGAGATATATGGTGAAAAGCAGCAATGTGGGAGAAAGGACAATTCATTGTCAAAGCTTGTTTATATCACATTATACTGGAAGTATTGCTAGTTGTTTGTTAGTAATTATGAAAATAAGCAATATTTCCATTTGTACTTAATACTTCAAAAAACAAGTGATTTACAAACTATTGCATGGCAGTAGGTAAAACCTTAAATGTTGTTAAAAATTGTCTTTGACATTTTCCACTATAAGTTGCTCATCTTAAGAGATATCTAGTCCCCGGGATTCATGAAGCTCAGCGCAAGGACGGTTTTAGCCTTGCGCCAAGCGTCCTCCTTACAGATGGTGTAGCAGCGCCATATGAATATTTATGAGGGCCTGCTGCCTCACCCTCGACGTGCACAGGAAACATGTACAAGTGCAGGGGTCATGTTTAAGTGCTCTATGGAGGTGTAAACATGCCCCCACAGTTGCACAACCTACAATGCTTACTATTAGAGCCAGCCTCTAGTAGTAAGCAATTAAGTCAGTGTCCGTGGATACTGAAATGTATGCTAAGCATACAAGAGTGTACAAGAACACTGAAATAAAATCAAAGTAGTAAACACATAAGCACATAGTGGAATGTTGAGCCCCATCCCTAGAACTATCACAATTAGATTCCCCCATGTCCCTATTTTACATTTGTATTGCTTCATTACTGAAAGTGTAAGCGAAGCGCAGCGTGTTTGCGCTTTGCCGCCCCATGCTTAGCGTAGCTTACACATCAAAATCATCCAAATAGAAAAGAACATGCGGAATTATCATTAATGTCAATAGTGTTGTGGTTAGAGCATCCGCCTAACAAACAGGCATTTGTGGTTCAAGTCCCACTATAGCACATATCATTTTTCATGCGGAATGTTTATATGAACATATTTATACATCGTTTTGCTGTATAACCTACATAATAACATGTAAATGTGAACTGGAGTACTGCATGAAATATTTAACTAATGTCATTCAATCAAACTGGTAGTGACATAATGAATAAGGCACTAGTAAGCAGGTGTGAGCACAAATAAGTAGTAAACATATTGAAGTACCAGTAAGCAAGTCTGAGTGTGTTTGCGCGGGTGTAAGTAGTGCCCAACATAGGAAATGTATATAATTATGAAGATGCATGTGCATGTGCATGTACAGATATATAATATATATATATATATATATATATATATATATATATATATATATATATATATATATATGAAGAATGAACGTCGTAACAATAAAGCATACAAAAAGAATAAGAAGGGAATCAACAGCAACTCCAGTATTATTTAGTGCTGTCAGTGTATGTCATACCCAGCTAGGCAGGGGTGAGAAAAGCACTGCTGCTCACACCACAGGCAGGATACTACCAGTGGGAGTAACATTGTCGATCTGCTAAGTCTACTGTATAAACAATCACAGGGTAGTCCCTGGTGGGACTACCTAAAAATTGCTAGGATGGTTAGACCTCAGACCATTACACAAGCAAGTGCAAGTATGTTCAAGAATGAAATGGTGGGAGAGCCTGATGATACATGGGTTCGGACAACATATGTGTAGGGTCCCTAACACTGGGGAGAGGGCAATGTGTGGAGGTGTGTAATGGCTGTGATAGCAACCGGAGAATGGATGGTTTGCGTGTATGTCGAACTCGGGTGGGGTGGAGGAACCATGGGTATGAAATTATGGATCCAGGCATGTCAGAGTTGGATGACCTGGTTCTAATTGGACCACCCCGTAGAGGTCAGCGAGTTCGTTATAAGTATATATGCATACACACATGCATACATCTTTATGTAGAAGTACATTCCCTGTAACACATTCATTCCTTTTGCAGACAGAAATAACATGAAAGTGCCCCTACAAACCTCAACAGTAGATGGAATAATAGGTTGTGCATAAGAGGGAAGGGGCGAATCTGCAATAATGCAGAAGTGTGTACATTGTCAGAAGTCAGTGCTATTCTCAGAAAATCAAATGTGAGGATTTTCCCACACATGGAATCATTCCTGTGATCTGCCTGCTACGGCAATGCCACTCACTAAACCGGTCCTATTTGTAATATAGTTTCGCCAAACTCGTACATTATTAGCTCTCATGTATAACGTGTGCGTTACCACATAGTCATAGTTATTAATTTATTGTAGTGTCATGTTAATGGGAGTAATGATGTAATGAAGTATAGAGTCTAATCTTGAATTAAAGACATGTATCCCAGGTGGGACAACCCAAAAATTGTAAATAGTGTCCTATTGGTCACTCATTTCACCAATGTGTGTGGACTAAACTTTTGGGATGTCTGAGGATACGTGGATTGAGTCAACCCACGGGATGGGTCTACAGGAGTAGGGAGTGGCCAATGTGTAGTGGTGTGGATACACCATGTATCCAACTGGAGAATGGATGACTGCTGTGTCAGTAGAGTGTTGGGGTCGGTGTTTGGGGAACTAGGATCCATGGGTTTATGGGTATATATGCAAATGAAGCAGCACAGCAATAGTGTAGTGGTTAGAGCATCTGCCTAGCAAACAGACATTCCCATTCCAAATCCCACTGCAGCACATACCTTTTCCATTGGTAATCTGTATATGAACATATTTTGACATCTGTCTGCTGTAAAACCATGCATAATAACAATTAAAAGTGAAAAAACAAAGAAATCCAAATGGATAAACCATCACTCAACACTTAAAATAAGAAAAAAATAATAAAACAGTCACCAAAGACTAAAAGTAGGTCTTCACTATTTTAATAAAACACAGAACCAAATAACTAAGCGCTTTCAACAGGCAAAAACCGCTGGCCAGCGGGTATGCCTGGTGAAAGCGCTTAGTTATTTGGTTCTGTGTTTTATTAAAATAGTTAAGACCTATGTTTAGCCCTTGGTGGCTGTTTTATTATTGTTTTCTAATTACAAAGTCCCCAGGACCCCATACAGTGTATGTACACATGAATGATGGATACCAGACACATATAGGTTCATAGGTAGGTACTAGGCTATCTATCTGAGGGCATTTATAAGCCTAGCCAGAGTGTGTCAGCTTTCGCCGGCCCATTGATTAATTAACTAAGCCTCTGTCAAGAAGAGCCAATTAAGTGATCCCAGGGGTGTATTTTTTGTTACCCATCCACTCGTCAAGGTTTCTCTTGAAGTGTGTTAGTGAGGGGCTCTGCCTAATGTAGTTAGGAATTTTGTTCCAAAGCATGGGGAGTCTCTGTGACAGGGATTTATCCCTCCAGCATGTTCTATTTATTGTTGTGGTGAGGTTTAGCTCACTAGAGCAAGTGGCTTACAGTAACTTGGATTTCTTTAGGTGGAGCATGTCCATCAATTCTGAGTTGGACATGGCTTTGTAAGTCAGGCAGAGATCACCTCTGAGTAAGCGATATGCCACTGAGTACAGCTGCAGTTTTTACAGTTGGGCTGCATAGGACATATGTTTGAGACCAGTAATCCTCTTGGTGAGGTACTTTTGTGGTCTTTCCAGCTGTTGGAAGTGTCTTGTGAGGAACATCCCAAATGGGGCATTGTACTCTATGATGGGTCTGATGAGTGACGAGTAGAGGGGCACTATAACCTCTTTATTTATAGATGCAAACTCTTTAGTAATTAGATGGGCTACATAGAAGGATTTCTTAACTACTTTGACAATATGATTGTCAAAGGAGAGATTACTATCTACCTGGGTCCCCAGATCTCTTATTACCTCTTCTGTATTAAGGGAGCTGCCACCTATGTGGTAATTCATGGGTGTTTTGTTTTTTCCAAACAGGATGACTATGCATTTTTGGCATTTAGCTTGAGACCATGACTTTGACACCAGGTGTCCGTCTCAGTAAGGCCCTTTTGGAGAATGTCTGTGTCAGCCGGAGAGTAAATTATGGCTCCCAGTTTGCAGTCATCGGTGAACTTGGTTAGCCATAGTCCTTCTGTGTTTGCCTGTACTTCTGAGAAGTATATGCCAAACAGTAGGGGTCCCAGGACCAAGCCTTGTGGGACACCACTTGTGACTGGTTTAGAGTCGGACCTGAAGCCCGCTATTCTTACCGTGTGAGTTCTGTCTGTAAGCCAGTTGGCAACCCATCTCGTGACGTAGGGGTTTATGTTCAGGCTGGTGAGTTTTTCTATAATTCCTGAGTGGGGAATGGTGTCAAATGCCTTGGTGAGGTCAAGTTAGGCTGTGTGAACTACCTACCCCTCATCTATGGCCTTGGTGACTGTCTTGAAAAAGTCAACCAGGTTTAGTAGGCATGATCTACGAGTTTCGAAGAAATTATGTACTTTTAATCCTATATTATTGCCAGATTTAATTAAAATGATAAATGAGGCTAAGCCTAGTGGTTCTCCTGACGATGTGTTACCATCATTTGTTTATAAGGATGTATCTCCTATAGTGGCACCGGTGGTACTGTCAATAATCAACACAAGTTTACTTTCCGGTGTAGTGCCCAATGATTTTAAAAGGGGGGTTATACATCCACTGTTGAAAAAATCAGGCCTCGATGCGTCTGTATTGGCTAATTATAGGCCAATTTCCAAGTTACCTTTTTTGAGTAAGGTGTTGGAGAGATGTGTCTATGGCCAATTGTTGGATTTTTTTAGATAAAAATAATTTTTTAGAAAATTTTCAGTCTGGTTTTAAACCATTACATAGTACTGAGACAGCTTTGTTGAAAGTTATGAATGATATTTTTCTTGCAACTGATAGAGGAAAATCTGTATTATTAGTGCTGTTGGATTGGTTTAGGTCTTACCTTACTGATAGAATGGTATGTGTACAGATGGGTTGTTTTTCATCTGATTTTTTCCATCTTCCTTGGGGGGTTCCACAGGGTTCAATCTTGGGGCCTTTGTTGTTTTGTATTTATATTTTGCCTCTAGGAGACATCTTACGAAAATATGGTATTGACTGTCATCTGTATGCTGATGATTGCCAACTTTATCTACCTTTGGATGAGTCTGATGGTCGATCACTATTAAAGATTCTGGATTGCCTACGTGAGCTTAAGATATGGATGGTGGAAAATTTTTTGAGTCTTAATGAAGGAAAGACAGAAGTGTTTTTTTTTTGGTTCCAGGCGTTACAATGATTCTATTAAGCTAGATTATGGTGAATTGACTCCCTATTTGAAGGATTCTGTTATTAATTTGGGGGTAATAATGGATAAAGATCTCTGTTTTAGGAGTCATATTAATAGGGTAGTGGCATCTTCCTTCTATCAGTTAAGACGTTTGGCTAAGGTGAAACCTTTTTTGTCTAAATGTGATCTTGAAATTGTAGTGCATGCTTTTATAACTTCACGTTTAGATTATTGTAACTCCATTTTATTTGGTGTGAGTCAGGGTGCCCTGTCCCATTTGCAGCTTGTTCAAAATGCTGCTGGGAAGTTTTTGGAAGGCAAACGCAAATTTGATCATGCCATGCTCATATTGGCAGTCTTACACTGGTTGCCCGTTTTTTATAGAATTCGCTTTAAAATCTTGTTATTGGCATTTAACGCTCTAAAGGGGTTGACCCCAATTTATTTATCAGAATTGTTGCATCCCTATGTACCTGTTCGGGCACTTCGCTCTGACGATTTGTCTTTACTTGAGGTCCCAAGGTCACGACTTAAGACGAGGGGAGATAGAGCTTTTGCTGTTGCAGCTCCAAAACTTTGGAATGAGCTTCCACTTTATATTCGGCAGTATTCTTCAGTGGCAGTTTTTAAATCAAATCTTAAGACTTATTTTTATGATTTAGCTTTTAGTGATGTATGTTTTTTGAATTTGTATTTCATTTTTTGTAACTTTGTAAAGCACTTTGGTGGCATATTTTGTCTGTAAGGTGCTATATAAATAAAATTTGACTTGACTTTGACTTGACTTGATCTGCCCTTAACAAAGCCAAACTGGGTCGGGTCAAGTGTTTGGAGGTTCCCAATGTCTTTGTTAATGAGTTCCATGATGATGCGCTCCATAGCCTTGCAGACAAGGCTAGTCAGGCTTATGGGGTGATAGTTACCAGGGTCAGTTGTGGCCCCCTCCTTTGTGGAGCAGAATAACCATTGCTGTGCACCATTCTATGGGCACATAGCCTGTGGAGAGGCTGAGGTTGAACAGTATGTTTAGGTGGGGGGTTAGTTCGTTCTGTAGTTCGTGCAAGACACAGCCTGGGACACCATCTGGCCCCATTGATGCTGTGCTCTTGGCTTTTGAAAGAGCTGTTTTCACCTGTGCATCTGTGATTTCCGGGACACTACACTTTTCTGGTATTGTTGTGGGCCCTTTTGGGGGTGAAAGGGGGGTGAAGTTTGCACTGGATCTATCTGCCAGGATGTTGGCAATATCAGTGGGTTCAGTATATTTTGTGCTATTTTGCACTAGCTCAGAGCATATCTGTGAGTTGCCACTTAGATTCTTGACATAGCTAAAGAAGGCTTTGTGGTTGTCTTTCAAATCCTTGGCTATCTTTCTTTCGAAGTTAGCCTTGGAGGATTATATGAGGGACCTTAGTTTCTTACTGATACTGATCAGGGATGTCTTTCCTTCCTGGGATTTGCTTTTTTTCTGAACTAGATTCCTCCTTCTATTGTATAGCCTGTTTATGGCAAGAGTTCACCAGACTGGTTTCCTTCTCTTAGGGGAGTGAGTCTTGGTTTTGCTAGGGATGGCATGATCCATGCATCCTTGTAGGTGCTCATAGAGTGCATTTGTAAAGGTTTCTCCATCTTGGGCAGTGTTATCCTTTAGCATGGGGGCTGTGAAACTTACCACCTCTGTCTTAAGTAAGGTGAAGTTTGCTTTAGAAAAGTTTTTTCCTGTGGTTTCCTTAGTTGGGGGTGGTGGTGGGCTGTGAACATCCAGAGTGATTAGTTTATGGTCTGATCTAATGAGTGATGGGTTGACCTCTGGTGTGGAACACCTGTCACCCATGTTGGTGATGACCAGATCCAATATGTTTTCACATCTGGTAGGAGAGTTTACCAGCTGATCCAGGGCATTTGAGTTGATAAATTCCAGGAAGCGCTGGACCTGGGAGTTTGTACTTGAATAGTTTTCCCAGTTAACGGTAGGGTAATTTAAATTGCCCAATATCAGGGTGTTTGGTAGGACTTTCATGTTTTCCAGTGTCTCCAGAAAGGCGGAGTGGTGGTTCTGGGTCATGGAGGGTGATCTGTAGCAGGCCACAATTTGCATTGCAAATTTGCCTGATGTTAGTTGCACATGGATGATCTTGGAGGTATCATGCTGTGCCACTAACCTGGAGGTGTAGGTATCCTTGATGTATATGGATACACCCACTCCTTTTGTGTTTCGGTCCATGTTCTGTGGCCGAAATGTGTGGTATGAGTTGTAGCCTGGTAGTTCTGGGATGCTCTGTGGAACCTTGAACCAGGTTTCAGTTACTGCACAGATGTCGACGTTCTCCATACTGAGAAGTGCTTCGAGCACATGCATTTTGAGATTTAAACTCCTGGCGTTGAGTAGCATAACCCTCATTTTTTATTTGTGCTGTTTACAGAGGTGAGTTTGACTTTTGAGCCTTGCCTAAAAAAAGGCACTATGGGGGCAGAAAGAGCCTTGGCCAGTATTTGACAGCCTAGGGGTGACAGGTGCAAGCCATCTCTTGCAAAGCAAAGAGGCCTGTTGAGCATGTCGTCCCAGGCTTACAGACACTGGATCCCCTTGGAATGACACCAGAAGCTTAGCCAATTGTTGAAATTGATAATTCTTTTCTTTATACTGCGGTATCTTTCTTCGTGAGGGCAGGATGCTACTCAGGGTCACGGTCATACCCGCCTGGGCTACATGATCAGAGAGCTCTTCCATGTCTCTTTTTATGTCATCCAGGGAGGTACGTCTCAGGTCATTCACACCAACATGAACAATGACAGAGTCATATTTGTACTTGTTCTGGAGTGACCTGAGTGCTTGTGTTATGTGGCGGATTCTGGCTCCTGACAGGCAGCTAACAGTAACCTTTTCCTTGTCCAGCCTAGTGAGTGGGACATCAGTGTGCCTGACTATAGAGTCGCCTATTACTAGTGTGTTATGTATGTTATTTCGCCTTGAGGGCTGTGATTGTGCAGCACATTGATTTTGTGTTTTATGTGTTGTCTGGTTTGTGACGGGAGGTGCAGGTTTTTTGGGTGTCTGCTTTGGAGGTCTGTGATGCTTTTGCAGGTTTTTATTTAGAGCCTCTGAGTATGATTTTGTGTATTTATGTGCATTTTTTGCCAGTGCTGGTTTAGTATGTCTATGTGAGGCTGGATGTGCGGTGCAACTGTTAACTTTCACCTCATGACTGATTTTTCCAGTCTTGGGTGGAGAGAGCTTAACCTCCAATTTAGCTATATAATTGCATCTCTCACATATGTTAATGTTTTGTGGTAGGAGGAGAGGGTTGTCTGTGTACATGAGGCAGTTGTAACATTGCCTCAGGATACCCAAGTTCATCAGCTGGACTGAAGAGTATACCTGAAATTGCCCTTTGGTCATGTCTGAATAGTAGGGTGAGCTGCTTAGTCGCTTGGTCAGTGAGGGGTGAATAATGAGCCTTGTCCTGCTGGGCAATCAAGTGTCGGGGTATATTAGTGCTTTATATGAGGTCTGAGCAAGTGCTGTACTGTAGGATGCTTTTTAAGTGCATAGGTTGAGAATTAGACTACTTTCAAGGGAAAAACTGAAGACGAGACTTGGTGGAGTGGAGATAAATTTAGCCCTAGCTAACCAGCACTGCCTGGATGTGCAAAACCATGCAAACATGGTTTTTACAGCAGGTTTATGAAAAAGATAGAAATTAGCCCAAAATGGCCCACAAACTACTAACGTCTGGGCTGGAACCACTCCTCCTGGGATAGATGGCTGCTCAAGGCTCCCTCTCTCACAGGTGAACAGAGAAACCTCCCTCTATCCAAGTAAGGTATGGGTAACTCAGAAAATTGGAACAGTCCTGAATTTAGCACTAGCCTGAAAACTGGACTATACTAGCTTAGAAAGGTGGGGAAAAAAAGGAAAGATTTTTTTTTTAAAAGATAAGGCAAAACAGTAAAAATACACTTAAAACAGCTTTAAACTACTACAAACAGTAAAAATACACTTAAAACAGCTTAGATGACTACAAGCAATCAGAAAAGGCTTTTAAACAAATTACCCAATTAACCATTAAAAAAAATCTCAAAACTGAGCCCTGTTACTGTAGTCTTCAATCAGACAAGTTCTAACTGCACACTCTTGCCACTGGGGTGCAGGGAACCTTCTCCAAAAAGAAGGCTTGGATTAGTGCTCAAGTTATACAAACAAAGCTAGATTCAGCAGGCCTGGATCTAGTCTATACTACAGCAAACAAGGCACACCAATTTCAGTAAGTAACAGTTCAAATATGCAGGCACTATAAGCCTTTAACCAGAAATTCCCAGCTCAGAAGGGCAGAGTCCAGCCTCTCCTCTCTCAGGCGTGCAGACCACAAACCTTCTTAATGTAAAATAACTTGCCTGAAGCCCAAGTGCTTAAACCAGAACTAATACACTTTTAGAATAACAGACACTGTGCCCTCAATCAGCAGTTCCCAACTTAGAAGGATGTAAGCTACCTGTCCTGCCACAACAGTGCAGACTACAAACATTCTTAATGTAAAACAACTGGTCTGAAGCCCAAGTGCTTAACCAAAAGGCTTAGAATGATAGCTACACTTTAATCAGGTTACTACCAAGCAGTAATAATTACAAATGAATACTTTTAAGAAGGCCTGGATTAGTGCTCAAGTTATGCAAACAAAGCCAGATTCAGCAGGCCTGGATCTAGTCTATGCTACAGCAAACAAGGTGCACCAATTTCAGTAAGACTCAGTTAAAATATGCAGGCACTATAAGCCTTTAACCAGAAATTCCCAGCTCAGAAGGGCAGAATCCAGCCTCTCTTCCCACAAGAGTGCAGACCATGAACCTTCTTAATGTAAAATAACTGGCCTGAAGCCCAAGTGCTTAAACCAGAACTAATACACTTTTAGAATAACAGACACTGAGCCCTCAATCAGCAGTTCCCAACTTAGAAGGATATAAGCTGCCTGTCCTGCCACAACAGTGCAGACCACAAACCTCCTTAATGTAAAATAACTGGTCTGAAGTCCAAGTGCTTAAACCAAAAGGCTTAGAATGATAGCTACACCAAGCAGTAATAAATACAATTGAGTACTTTTAAGATGACGCAAAAGCAAAATAAAGTAGGAAGAAACACAAATACAGTAAAAGCAGATGAAAAAGTGCATTTTTTTTTTGAGTGAGCAAATGAGATGGGTCCAGGAGGAGTATCCAAATGCAAATTTACAGGAGGGGCAGGCAGTTTCAAAGCCACCAAGATTAACACCAAAACAACAGCAGGGAGGCTGGGTGCGGAACTAACTGAAAAAAACAGAGCCATAACTTCCAGCTAGATAGTATTCAATGCAACACAAATAAATAAATTTAAATGCTGTATTATTTGAAAAAAGTGCAGATAAAGATTTACTTAAATTCACTTATACGTCCAGTTGATTTGATTTCATGTAGGTCTTAGCAGGCCAAAGCTCAGAGTTTAAGCAGAAAACAATTCAAAATGTACCAGTTATAAAAAGCAGGAACCAAATAACAATGAAGTAGACTAACCCACTTATCACTGGCTATTAAAGAATTCTAACAAGCACTAACTGAAAAAAACAGTCACAACTTCTAGCTAGATAGTATTCAATGCAACACAAATAAATCAATTTAAATGCTGTATTATTTGCAAAAAGTGCAGATAAAGATTTGCTTAAATTCACATACGTCCAGGTGATTTGATTTCATGTAGGTCTTAGCAGGCCAAAGCTCAGAGTTTAAGCAGAAAATAATTCAAAACGTACCACTTATATAAGGCAGGAACCGAATAACAATGAAGTAAACTACCCCCACTTATCAATGGCTAGTCAAGAATTCTAACAAACAGTAACTGAAAAAACAGAGTCACAACTTCTAGCTAGATAGTATTCAATGCAACACAAATAAATGAATTTAAATGCTGTATTATTTGAAAAAAGTGCAGATAAAGATTTACTTAAATTCACTTATATGTCCAGTTGATTTGATTTCATGTAGGTCTTAGCAGGCCAAAGCTCAGAGTTTAAGCAGAAAATAATTCAAAATGTACCACTTATATAAGGCAGGAACCGAATAACAATGAAGTAAACTACCCCCACTTATCACTGGTTATTCAAGAATTCTTAACAAGCACTAACTGAAAAAACAGAGCCACAACTTCCAGCTAGATAGTATTCAATGCAACACAAATAAATAAATTTAAATGCTGTATTATTTGAAAAAAGTGCAGATAAAGAGTTACTTAAATTCACGTATATGTCCAGTTGATTTGATTTCATGTAGGTCTTAGCAGGCCAACGCTCAGAGTTTAAGCAGTAATGAATAATACATAACTTAGCCTTTTCGAAACTGGCCAATTATGGAAAATTGCAGTAATCCGGCCCTACTTAAACTGAAGAGGTGGGAATATGGCTCGTAACTGGTTGTAGCATCCCCCTGCAGGCAGAGTGGCTGGAGTGGGAGAAGGCACTCGCTTTAGTGTGCAGCGCTGGAGCATCCAGGGGTCCAAATTCATGGTATGGCTCCTGGTAAAGCACCATGACAGGAGACTACTGCAGGTCTTGCAGTACAAAGCGGAGGCCTGGGACAGTCTCACCCATGACCTTACTAGTGCCACAGATATCCCCCAGACTGGTGAGCAGATCAGGTACCACCATGCAGACCTGAAGCGGCAGAGGGGGATGTCCTGGAACAGTGGATCCATTAAGCAAGGCAGATGCAGAATGCCCCAGAACTGAGTAAGTACTCCTTCCACTACGTAGTTAATAATTGCCTAGTTTGTGTATACTATGGATAGGTATGGCTAAATATTACTGTACTTCTCTGACAGCTGCAGATAAGCATGCTGCGAACCAGCAAGCCTATGATGCTAGGCTGCAAAGGATGCATTGTGAGGCTTGTTAGTAAACAGCCTGCATATATTGTCATAACAAATAAATGTAAGAGTCTCAGAAAGTATTGTACCAGTATACAGATTTTGTGTAATATGCTGTGAATAAAGGTGTAACCCCTGCATTGCTTCTGTTTACCCTGCAGTCATATGTTGTTGTACTGTTGCAGTTATTAAATAGTACTGTTTTAGTAAGCAGTGTTACTCACACTGTGGTATGCAGATAAAATGTATATGAAGTGTTGTATAGTAATGTTGGAAGTGCAAACAGGTCAGTCATATTAGACTAAATACATTTCAAAGCCTCACAACAATTGCCTGATAGCATAATGTACAGTGATCTTAACTGTAATGCTTTTGTCACATACAGCAGGGCTTTGGATCCCAGGAGCACCAGTGAGTTGTATGCATAATCATTCCACATAACTGCACAGGAACCTGTCACCTATGGTACGGTCCGGGCCGTGGTGCGTAGGGAGCTTGACAGGGAGATTCGAGACTGCCTATGCCAGCTTGAGGGATGAGTGGCTCAACTAGAGGGTGAGCTTGCACCTCCTACACAGCCCCCAGCACAGCCACCTTCTGGGCTGTGAAGGTGCAGTGGTGACTGCCCATGGGTGGGGACCTCAGTCCCACTATATCCATTTGTGGACTCATGGACTTGCAACTTCCAAACACCCCACCCCGTCCAAGGTGTTCACCCCACATGTGTAATATACCAGCCCTGTACGCATCTCATTTGTCTTGTCTGTCATCCTACCCAACCTATCCTCCCTGATCATACCTACTTTCCTTCCCCAACATCCCACTCTCACCTAAAAGTAAAAGAAAATAAGGGCAATCTGTTCCCACAAATAAAGCACGCCCCATACATAGCTGTCCATTTCGCACATGTGTCCACTGGACACATGTAAACATTTCTAATTGGCATCACAACATACTATTGTTGTCCTCACCCCTCTCTCAGGGTTGTGAGTGTCCAAATGTAATGCCGAATTTATTGCATATGCACAGCCGTTACTGTAGAAGAAATGGACAGCTATGGACCTTCCCTAGACCCTTCCTGCACATCCCTAGCTACATTGCCTACTGTCTTTCCCTCTTTGTGCCCCTTTTTCACCACTTTCCTATCACCCCTTTTTTCTTTTCTTTTAAAGAAATTAGCGCGGGGTAAGTGGGAGTAGGCACTTTTAAGCAGCAGTGAGCGGATTACAGACTGTTTGGGAGGGGGTAAGCACTGCCTACACAGGTTAAGCAATCAAGAAGGTAACTGAGTGTAAGGAACTGTAACTAAAAGTAACCACTGCTTACCGTCATGCAAACCCGCCCACACCCACTCACAACTGCTTAAAAGTGCCTTAATCACTCCATATCCAACGTCCCTTCTTCTGCCCAGCAACAAAATAGATGGCCTCTGCAAGGCTTGAAACCAGGCCCCTGAACACCACACCCAATGTGACTTACCACAAAGCCATAGCAGATATACAGACATCGGATGTTATCACAAACATGGCATCCAGCACAGTCATTTAACAGTATAGGAAATGTAGTCCATTATGTAGATGTATGTGTGTGTGTTTATGTCCAGATATATATATATACATACATAGATATAGATATATATATAGATATATCAAGAACATACCATGTAACAACAAATCAGTAAAAAAGAATGAAAAGGGAAACACCAGAAACTCCTGTATTATGTAGTGGTGTTGTCCTATGTAATATCAAGACTCCCTCAGACAGACATGTGTCATTATTGCCCATATACATTACTTTGAGCATTTCATTTACAGTAACAAAACAGTTCCTGTCTAATCATTATGTGAGAACAGTACTCCTGCAAGGTGCTGTGTGCAACATCATCGTTAAAAGGTTAAATGGGGGTAACCATAGAGGGACCAGTAGTGTCGTGTGTACAATAGGGTCATTTGCTTCATGTGTACCTGGAAGATTTAGGACTCATGTGCATACCAGGATCATGTGCCTGAGAGAGGGGTGAGGACAACAGTAGTATGCTGTGATGCAAGTTAGAAAGGTTACATGTGTCCAGTGGACATGTGTGTGAAATGGACAGCTATGTATGGGGCAAAAGTTGTTCTGGGAACACATTTGCCTTTTGTTTCCATTTTTGTAAGGTGAGAGTGGGATGTTGGGGAAGGAGAGTAGGTATGCTCTTGGAAGATAGGTTGGGTAGGATGACAGACAAGACAGCAAACAGGGGTGGTATATGACATGTGGGGGGAATACACCTTGGACAGGGAGGTGTTTTTGGCAGTCACAAGCCCATGAGCCCCCAAATGGAAACAGTAGGACGGAGGTCCCCACCCATGGGCAGCCACCACTGCACCGTCACATCCGCAAAGGTGGCTGCGCTGGGGGCTGTCTAGGAGGGGGAGGCTTACCCTCTAAATGTGACACTCTGCCCTTGAGCTGGTGTAACTGGCCTCAAAACCCCTTATTGAGCCCCCTACGCACCACAGCAAGGACTGTAAGATGGATGACAAGTTCCTGTGTGGACCTGCTCCCAGGGGGGGCAGGCCCCATCCTCAGTGGCAGTCCCAACAGAAGGTGGTGTAGAGCCAACAGAGGTGGAGGTCCAAGGCTGGACCCCAGATGTGCTGGTGCCCAGTGCCATGGCCAGCTGAAGTGGGAGATGTGGTTCTGCTGAGAACTCCAATCCCATATAGCCTATGTTGTTGCAGTTTTAACACAGACAAGGCTTAGTAATAGTCAACAGCATTCAGGATTACTTATAACATCATGCATATATATTACCATCAACCAAAGACAACAGTTGTCATACATTTGCAGAGGGACCACAACACATGCATATATACTGCATGACATCTATCCAAAGCATAGATGACTTGGGACTGCAGCAATGAACAGTGGCCCACTACTGGCATGTCACTATGATAACCTCAGACAGTGACTGTCATACCACTGTTTCATGTGACGTATGTCCAATCAGGAATGCAATGGCAGTAACTCATCACTGTCATCGTGTACTGACTGCAATCCTCACACTATGCTTCTGCAGTTCACAGATGTGTGTTCTGTGAGTAACACAAGAAACAAATGGATCCACACGCACTGACCAGTCCACAGATGATCCTACAGATGGGGGTTTCATCACAAACAGAGCACTGTCTTGTCAGATATTAAAACATGCAGACTAGCCATTACCACACACAACTTGTTAAATTGGCAGTAGTCTGAATGAAGCATAGCTACACTTACATGCTGTAGTCATATCTGGCACATCACCCTCCCATCTTTAGACTATTTTCCACTGTGTATGTCATTTGAGGAATATCCAGATTTCATCTGTGATGCTGTTTACCAAACACCCGACTGTTATGGGCAAACACCAACATGATGTTCCTAGATGTTGTACTGTGTTTCCATGCAATTGGCTGTGGGAATGTCTCCACAGCTGTTCCACATGCAATCAGCTAGAGAAGGACTGCAATAGGTGCAAAGTCCATCACCTGATCATGACCATCACTTACAAAACACAAGCTGCTGCTGAGCAGGTGTACATCTCCACATCCACCAGTGAGTGTGTGTGAGGGACAGACAGAGGCAAAGTACATCAGAAAAGTGCTGGGAGACTAAAACCTAAGCATTGTCTGTCACACACCTACCGGTACAGGGGTTCAAACCCCTGACTGATGAGCCATTACTATTACAAGTGCATGCAGTTACTCCATAACTGACATGTTGGTGTGCTGTAAGAACATATATGTGTGCTGGTGAGTGACATCTGCAACAGAGATATAGTAGACATACATTAGGTGTAGTACACATGGCTGTCCACATGAACAGATGTCATTGTCAACACAACCACACTCTCTAAGGGGTTATCCTGAGGTTCTATGGGCTAGGGCATGTGAACGTGTCTGACATCAGTCAGTATGCCAATGGGAATTATACTGGGTGTGACTGTGGTTGGGAACATTATATCCCACACGCAGACACAAGGTGCCAGTACTGACAAGCATGTGTGCATTGCTTCATGGGTGTGTAGTGGTTGGCTGTGCAAGATGGCTGTACAAGGCTGGGTGAGGGGTAATCCTTGGCATCAGGCCATCTGACAATGGTCTGCAATGTGGTTCAGGGGTGTAGTGTCTGCAATGTCCCACACAGATGGGTATTGTATTAACTGTCCTATCATCCTGGTTACCATTGTGTGTGGCCATTGCTTTGCAATGCATGCCATGTCTGTGTTTGATAGCCCTTGACATGGACATTGCCTGGGATGTGCATGTCCCACATTAATGTACAGTGACATGTTTAAGTGTACCTGGTTTGCCTGGCACATGTTGTGTACACAAACTGTTATCATCAAATGTGCCAATCCTGGCCTGGTGTGACAGGACCTACTAATAGACAGCAGGTTGACCCTGCACCTGCATTGATAGCATGATACAGGTATTCCCTGGTGTCACTGGCATCTGTCCATACAGCGCATGTGTGTAAGGCATTGTATGTCCTTTGTGGATCACATTTGATGGCACCACATATGTTGCAGGTGCCCAGTGGGGAACATAGCAAAGGTGCATTGTCCGCAATTGTGTGCCTATTGTACTGGTGGACAGGGTGCCATGCCCTCTGCAGCCTACTGCATTCACACCATGCCTACTATCTGTCAACAATGTGCAGGGTAATAGCAACATAGCGGGATTTTCTAGGCAAGTGTGTTTGTGTATGACATATGGGTTCAGACCGTATTCTGGGTAATAGTAGGGGTGCTTACATTGTTCACCAGGCCTTTTGCCAGATGTGGGGGTATGGCTTGCCAAAGCAGTCTCTTGGCTGATTGAAATCTGTAATCCTCGTGAATTGGACATTGTGATATATAATATGGCCACCATATAGGAAAACTACAAAAAACGCTCCTCAACATGTCCAGTGGTTAGACACTCACAGCAACGTCCACACAGGCTGTGACTGTCACACACACACACACACCTGCCACTCCTCCTACCTAACTAGTTTATCACACTACAGCATTACGTAATTATGACACATGCTATGGAGATTACTGGGCTACCCCATCCCCAAAGGTGTATTCCACAAGGAATGACATCAGTAGGGTTACCAAAGTAGGGCAATTTGAATTTCCTGCAAGTGAGTAGTCCAAAATGCATTGCTTACAAAACAGACAGTGAGACACACAACACATCCACAACTGACATGTGTGGGTATAGAACCCATGACCAAGATCTATAACACACTACTGTATGGAGATGTTATAGGATGCACCATGAGGATTACTAGGGAACTCATTCCCCAGAGGTGTATTTGACAAGGAATAACATCAGCAGGATCACCAACGTAGGGCATTGTAAATGTCCTGTGAGTGAGTAGGCTATAATGCATTGCTTCCTACACAGATATTGAAACACACAGAAAACACATAACTGTCATGGTTGTGGATGGAACCCTACCACAGTTCTAAATCACACTCCAGCAGTATGCACTTACCTGATGCTCTGCAGAGATTAATGGGTTACAGCAGTCCCAGAGGTGTATTTCTAGGTGGGTGACATCAGCACCCTTGCCGAAGTTGAGTATGTGAATTATAAGGAGTGTGCATACTCTAAAAAGCATTGTTCCCTTCTCAGGCAGACAGACACACACACAGTTGGCAAGTCTGGGATTATAATACCTACTAAACTAGTTTATCACACTACAGCATTACGCAGTTACAGGACTCATTACAGAAATTACTGGGTTACAGCAGTCCCAGAGGTGTATTTCTAGGTGGGTGACATCAGCATCCTTGCCAAAGTTGAGTATGTGAATTGTAAGGAGTGTGCATACTCTAAAAAGCTTTGTTCCCTTCTCAGGCAAACAGACACATGCAGTTGGCAAGTCTACGATTAGAACATCTACCAAATTTGTTTATCACACTACAGCATTATGCAGTTACAGGACATGCTACAGAGATTACTGGGTTACAGCAGTTCCAGAGGTGTATGTCTAGGTGGGTGACATCAGCAGGATTGCCAAAGAAGGGCATTTCAAGTGTACTGTGAGTTGTACATGTCTTTTACCTGTGTGTACCCGTTGTTACTGTCGTGAAAACACATTTACACCCACCAAAAAGTGTCTTATTTAGTCCTAAAGGACATTATCAACAACACTTGCAGGTCTTGAACCCTAGACCATTGACATCAAGGTCACTGGACTTACCACTAAGCCATTTGGGTTGTATACATTTTTTATGGTTTTTATAATACACATTTTACTACAGGTATTCCACAGTACTGAAAACAAATGGGACAGTCACTTTGTGTACATATGTACAGTACCCTTGAATGTACTATACTCTGTGAAACAACATAGACAAGTCTACACATGTACAACTGTTATAACTAAATATTAAATACATATATGCACTTACAGGATGTGTACACACACACGCACACACACACACACACATATATATATATATATATATATATATATATATATATATATATATACATAGACACAGCTATAGCCATATATATAAACGTGTCTGAACACCCTTTGTGACACAGAAGGGTTCAAAAGGAATTGACATGTACACAAAACAGAGGCAACTCTTGTTTTATAACATCTAAATCTTAATCAGTTCACCAGAGAACGGATGGTTGTTGTGTATGTGGAGTTTGGGGTGGGGAATGATAGCTAAGGAAAATACCCCGAGGACTGTGGAGTTTGGGTGGGGGAATGATGGGTATGGACATACACCACGGGGACCACATCTGTATCACTGCTTGACAGTGGCACAGGAAAATAACATACCCAACAGCAGTCGTTCTTGACTGTCTATTCTTTTCTATTCCTAACTATGTAATAATTTGTAGACTCCACTCACCACAGATGACTACCATGGTGTGCAGCATGTTAAAAGACATACCACATGTATATGCCTGGCTACAGGGTAGTCACACACACACAAACACACACACTTGCCAGTATTATGCTTACAAGTCTTGCCTATGTAAAGGTAACTAGTAGAGTGGTATGCAGTTGGGGTATTTGCCACAGAACCCATACAATTACACTTATTCTGATTCTGCTTCTGAGCTGGGTGACATCACTGGACTGATTAATTGCAGTTGGGAGGGGTGGGGAAAGGGTGGTTTAGCAGATGACAAGGATAAAGGCCAGTGGTTTCTCTTTGGAAAGCAGTTAAGCCCACTGTCATGGCAGGATGTAGACACAAATACAGACACACAACCATGCTCAGCCATTTGCTGACACACACATAGTTGCCAGTGGTGGGATCAGAACTCCTGCCTATCTACAGATCACTATTACAGTACTACCCAGTTACGAGATGTGACACAGAGATTATACACTTCAAGGCAGTCAGAATGCTCTTCTAAGACTGAGGACATCAACAGGGATACTGACAGTTAAGATGTACATAGCTGTAAACCTGTGTGCTTAAAGTAGGAGTGCATTACAACCTGTATGCACAAACAAGACACATCATCTGCAGGTAAGACATAGGTAGGCCTGAAATGTATAGTTGTAGCACAACAAGCCCTGAACTGGAGTATGCCCATCTGTGGAATGGACAACTACTAACACCATACAGGGTTACAGTGGTCATGCTCATACAAATAGAATCACAGGACTTGTTTGGATGCATTGACTCCAATTGCACAAGGTCACAGTGGGCATGCTCATACACTTAGTAGCACAGGACTATTTGGGATGCACTATGACTACAGCTGCACAAGGTTATACTGGGCATGCTCATACACTTAGAAACAAAGGGCTTGTTTGGATGCACTGACTCAAATTACACAAGGTGGCAGTGGGTATGCTCATACACTTAGTAGCATGGGGCTGTTTGGGATGCACTCTGATTCTAACCACAGAAGGCCACAGTGTGCATGCTCATACACTTAAATGTACAGAACACATTGTAATGGGCTCCTATTGTAAACACGCAGGTTTACAGCTATGTACATCTTAACTGTCAGTATATATGCACATCATACTGGTTTACTACTAGATACCTGTATGTGGCCCGTAAATGATATATTTGCATCTGTGCTGTGTGATACACATGCATACATGTATATGAAGTACTGCCATATATATGTGAAGTATACACAATGCATGTGTGGAAGTGATAGACAATAGGTAAACTGGGACACACAGGTGGATGCTAACTACAGCATGTGTCACACACATTGCTGCCCTGAAAGGCATACATTGATATCAGGTTGTGGAGAGTGGCATTATACTTGGAACAGTGACATGTGCAAGCATAATATGTGAGCCCCATTGTCTAATGGTGCTGAGGTGCAGGTGTCAAGATGACCTCTCCCTGCTGTGTTAGTAGTTGTCATTATTAGCAGGACCACTCCACTAAGCATATCTGACATTGGTCATCTACACATCTGCTGCTGTCCATCACCTTAGATGTAGCATTTGATATCAATCACAATACTGCCACTCACAATGATGTCATGGTACGAGTGGCAACTGCTTGACCAAAACAATGAGCCAATGTCCTGCTGTAATTATGATGTTGTCCAGTGTCTGTCATTCCAGGATGTCATGACTGAAAGAAGAAATGCCTTTGTCACAGAGCACATGCATCCATGATTCAAGGGAGTGTAGATAATACCTAGGTCACATTTACCCATATAGTGGCATTCCAAGGCACAAGTCCTAAACATAGAAGTAACACCCTGACACCTACAAGACAATTGCATTGGATGCTTATGCTAACCAGTGCTAGTTGTGTGGCTTTCGTAATCCATTTGCTTAATGTAGACCCTACAATGGGGAATACTGTCATCTGTGCAGTGAGGAACACCTAGCTAAAGGCTCTGTAGTGCACAATTGCACTACCACCATATAAATCAGATCCAGACATGTGGGCCAGGACACTGGTATGGACCACTCCAGGTGATGTTGTCCACATATTCATAAAGACTACTCACAAGTAAAGACCACTACTCTGACATAATTCATCACAAATGTGTCAGGTACAGGTGACAGTGGCAAAAGCTGCATTCAAGGTTGTATCCTCATATACATCCACCACCATGTCCTCAGACTACCAACACAAATCCATACATGTGGTATGAAATAGTATGGTAGAACACCAAATAACCTTTGACTGGTGGACTGTACCTAGCCCTACATCAGTTGTGCGAAGTACCCATGTACTGACACAGTTACATAATGTGTTATGCAATGCAATAATACCACTGTTTGTAACCAGGTCAGTTGTACACATACCATGGTCCCTCAGATGTTGTCAGCATTAACACAGTTGACTGTTGCTGTACACCAGTAAACAACACCCTCATGGTTGGATATGACCTAGATGTACCTGCCTTGGATATGTACACCCCACACTCATACAACATAAATGAGAATACCATTGCTGTTGTCCTTTGATTTTACAGGTGGCTACAATCATTACACACATGCACATGGAAGATAGGTCCATGGCTGCTGAATGCTAACAGTGCATATAGTTTGATATCTATATTGACAGAGGTAATATCCCCTCTCTAATGGTCACCCATGACACCTATCATATCATACAACCCATGTGGCATGTATGGCATTAGACATGTCCACCAAATGCAATGCCTACAAACATACCCAAATGACAGGATCATATGACCTACACACATAGCCTGTATTGACAGACTCAGGGGAATACAGCTATGCCCCATATGTTCCTGAGTAGTTACAGATGATATGTGCATGACATGTACAGCCATGTGTGCCCACAGCTCCTACATATACCCCATGTCAACAATTGCAAGCCATGCATGCTGTGTGCTGTCTGGACATTAACCTTATTACCAGAATAGCCAAAACATGCTAGGATGAGATGTTTACAAGCCACAGACCTCACACATGCTTGAATAAGTGTAATGCCTAGCTCAAACAGAGCACACTTCTGGCACTCTTAAAGTAATCATGAGGTGTGTGTGGCAAATATGACGTGCGTGTGGTAAATATGATGTGCTCACTGTAGACCATTACAGTGCCCTGGCTTCACAGTGGAACTGTCAACTAACAGTTTGTGGGATCATGACATGGAATATTGCTGTGTGTGTGTCTTGCTGATGTGCTGTTGGCATAAATGTACACTTGGCTACTCAGTGAAGGTGGTTGTGTGTCCTACCAGTACATGAATACAACATCCATTATGGTGTAATGCTCAGCTAGGTTTCACACATGGTGTGGGGAAGGTGTGGAATGTATCCTCTTGACCTTCTAGTCCACTTACTGATGGAGACTGCATATGTGTACATGTACTGATGTGTGTTTAGATTCCATACGTGTGCAGTGTCTGATGTTTGAAGGTGACTGTTGTCTTAGTAAATCATGCAGTTGCAATGCAGCCTCAACATTGCCAACTGAATATGGTGATATGTTCAAAGTACAGTAAGCTGTACTTTAGGTATGGACAGATGTTTGGACATAACTACTTAGTGGTGGGGCTACTTTGCAGATGAATGATTACTGAGGACAGCTCACAGGTGTGTTACAACCATTCCTGCAATAACCTGTGTAACTGCTAAGCTATGGTTTTGTTAATTGAAGGGGAAGACACACAATGTAGAATGCAGTAAGGGTGACACTGAAGGCAAACCTTTTGACACCTGGAACACTAACACCTCCCATGTGCATATATTGTGCATCTATCGGCACAGTTGGCAAAGGAAAGAGTCAGTACACTTTGTAGCATGTGCGATAGTGCTGTCGCTCTGTAATACCTATCATGAGATAGGCAGGTGTTTGATTCACAGTACTGGCACATCTGTGTGTGTGTGTGTGTCCATATATGTCACTTATGGTGGGGAATACACCCCAAATGTTTTTCACTCTCCTGTACACTGTTGTAGACATCTGTATATAGAGAAGTGTAGAAAGCAAGACATAGGCAGGTGTTTGAATCACACAAATGTCAAGTGTCTGTATGTGTGTGACATAGGTGCATATCTTTGTGAATGCTGCAGTGTGTGTGTGTGTGTGTGTAGGTGTGTGTGTGTGTGTGTGTATGTATGGCTGTCCAGTCCCTGGAGTGAGGCTGTATTTTACCATAGTGAAATGATAAGACCCCCCCATCCACTCAATGCAATCTAGTATCCCTGTTGATGTCATCAATCTTAGAAGGGCATTCTAACCGCCTGTAAACATGTATGCCCTGGGGAGAGGCTTGTTGTTACATAGCCTATTGATGAACCCCCCATCCCCACATACACTCATCGCAATGTAGTATCCCTGTTGAAGTCCTCGATCATAGGCCATTCAGATTACCTGTACATGTGTAATCTCTGTGGCACATCTTGTAATTGGGTAGTATTATAATGATGATTTGCACATAGGCAGGAGTTCTCATCCAACACTGGCAACTGTGTGTGTCTGTCAGAGTGTGTGTTATTGTGTCTGTGAATCCCTGAGTGTGTGGGTGTGTTACTGTGTCTGTGAATCCATGTGTATGCATCCTGTCATGAGAGTGGGTATTACTGCTTCCCAAAGAGAAGCCACCTTTTCCACTGGCCTTTACCCTTGTCATCTGCTAAACCACTCTTTTACCTCCTCCCCACTCCAGGTAACTATACCTGTGATGTCACCCACTATGGATGTGATGGCTCAGGCCACAGTAGCTTACTACACAGCTATCATACTCTTGGATCATTAGATCAGTAAACATGTTTGAAACTTGGGAGATTATAACTGTGATGTGGAAGCTACAAAGTGCATGCAGGTATTGTCATACAGACCTGTGAGTAGTCTACATTTACATATGGGACACTAAACGCAAGCACTGACATCCCCCAGAACATGCAATTACACCTGAAAGAGGAAGGCAGAACATCAAGATCAACATGCAGTTACTGTTGTTACATATGATACATACTGTCAAAAGCAGAAAATACATTCGAAAACTGTAGTACATGGTATTTCTGCTGCCTGTAAAAACCACTCAACAATTGTAGTCTACAACTGTCTTCCTAGTATGTTCACCCTGTGCATCAGGAACAGCAATGGTGGCTTCGTTTGCCCCCATATATGCGGATCTTTTTATGGGCTATTTTGAGGCCACTTATATATATGATACCCAACACAATACATTTCTTCCATATTTGGATATTTGGAGGAGATATCTGGACGATTGTTGGATGGTGTGGCGTGGCAATAAGGAACAATTATCTAATTTTGTTAACTATCTCAATGATAATTCTTTTGGGATCAAATTTACAGCCAATATTGAACATGCATGTATTGTGTTTTTGGATGTTTTGGTTACCAGACTTGAGGATAACACCTTAGCTACGTCTGTCCACAGAAAATTTCCTCAGTATAACACTCTGTTACATGCTGATAGCTGTCATCCATGCCACATCATCCACAACATTCCCAAATCTCAATTTATGAGAATGAAAAGGATATGCTCTTCCTCTGAGGATTGTTCTCTTTTTTGTGATGATTTATCTAACAGATTTGTTGATCGTGGATACAATATATACAACATTTCCAAATCTCAGCATACCATCAACAATTTATCACATTTGGAATTGTTACAATATAAATCCAAGCATAAGGTTCAATCTGGTTCACAGAATAATTCTGTTTTGAGGTTGGTAACTACATATGGGGCAAACACCAGCCACTTTATTGATATAGTTAATCAACATTGGGATATATTACGGTCACATGAGATCTTGAACAAAATATTGCCTCAGCAATGTTCTTTTTCCTACCGTAGAGGTAGGAACTTAAACTCTTTCTTTACTCATTATAAGAGATATACTCCACACATTTCCTTACAAACGACTTTAGGGGGTGAAATACTAAAAGGCAGCTTTCCATGTGGCCATTGTTCTTTTTGAAAATATATGCTTAAAACTAGTGAATTTTCCAGCAAAAATACATCTCAGGTTTTTGATATTAGGATATTTGTGAATTGTAGTTCTGATTGGGCCATATATTTGGCCACTTGTAATTGTTCTGCATTTTATATTGGACAGACGTCTAGGTCCGTCAAACTCAGAATATGTGAACATATGAGTGCAATCAGGAACAGACGTACTACTAATGCTTTATATAAACATACCCTGGAACACCCTTCGGCAACCTTTACATTTGTAATTATAGACAGAATAATTTTACATCGTAAATTTAAAGCAGGATGGCATCAAAAACTTAATGATATGGAGAACAAATGGATCATTAGGTTAGGGGGTCTTTTTAGACCTGGACTAAACACATTAGAATCATCATATTGAGATTATTATCTTTATCTCACTTATATTCTTTTTTAGAATATGTTTGTAATCACACCAATTATAGACTAAATTGTCCATTTCAGGTTCTTATAATTGCTGGCATTATTTATTTTTAATAAACAATATATGCCAGATATATTTGTATCTATATTATATTTAGACTTGTATGGTCTTAATATTTTCATTGGTTTACATTATATGCACATATTATTTAAGTATATACATATATTTATTTATACATATGGGCGGCACAGTGGTGCAGTGGTTAACATTGTCGCCTCACAGCAAGAGGTTCTCCGGTTTGATTCTCGGCTGGGGTGCCTTCTGTGTGGAGTTTGCATGTTCTCCCTGTGTTCGCGTGGGGGTACTCCGGTTTCCTCCCACATTCAAAGACATGCATCTGGAGCATTTCTCCCCGGGCCTCCGCTGAAAACAGGCTCTGTGGAACCTAGTCGGACATTCCCGGTCAACAAATGTTAAATAAATAAAATAAATACATTTGTTTATATATTCCAATAATGCAATAAGTTTGTGGGATATATATACATATATTTTTTGTGTGATATGTGCATTGGATTACAATGTGTTTTGTGTATGGGAATCTATATGTGTTTGTGCTACTTCAATTTAGTATACATCTTTATACATGGGTTATATCCCTTTAAGAGTTGGACTATAAATATGACCTAATATGGTGGAGGTTTTCTTTTTCTTATCAGACATTTTTGGCATTGAGAAAGGCTAGCATTAGCCGAAACCGGTTTGCATTAGCACTGGTATTTACCACTGCTATCATGGTTGATGGTATAATGTTGAATAAACTATAATCTATTTTTTTACAATCCTGTATGTGCTGGTCCGTTTTTGGTTGATGTATGGCACTTTTTCGGGACCGTGCACGCTAGTCCCATGTGCGTGACGCCTTGGTTGGTTTGGCTGCAGTCGCAAGTCACCCTGTGCATCAGACCATATGAGCATGTCCCTGCACTGATGGTTTGGATGACAGGGATGCGGCACAGGCATCATCATATGCACAGGGTGGTAATTTTTGCCAGAGGCCTAGTCCGCACCATTTGATGACATCATGTGTGTGGGTTAGGGCCTTTGATCTCATTGAACATGTGTGGATGTTATGCGTGTGGGTGTTGAGGTGCCCTACATTTGTTTTTGGTGTGTGAATGTATGTGTGCACACAGGTCTGGCATGTGGATGGCCTACACTGGGGTATTATTGACAGCTGCAGACTGTACACAGCAGGTTTCACAGTTCACGGTGTCTGGGCATGGCCACGTGACCTGCGCCTGCCACGGGTTGCACGGGCACTACAAGGCAAAGATCCAGATTGGGTACTGTCTGATGACACATGTCCACTAGATCCATGTCCCTGTTGGGACCATCCAGGACCACGTGAATGTGGCATGCTGTGTCCTGGTGTGGACAGCACAGCACCAGCTGCACTGCTGCTGCTACCGCAACTATGGGAGCGGGCATGTGAAGTAGCATATTCACGTAGACCTTCAACAGGTGATGTAGCTGGCCTACGTCCACGTGCCCGATGCCTCACTCCCATCATATGTTCCAGCACAGACATTCCACGCTTGAGGATTGACATGCCACGGTCATGGACTCTTACCATGTCACCCAATCATCTATCCAAAACATCTGCAAGATGATGGTGAGCATTTGCAATTGCCTGGATGTTGTCAGTTAAACAACGGACAGCAGCCCTCTGAAGCCTCAGACCTTCGCTGTTGTGCTGTTCAACACGTGTCTGTGCCTCCATTACAGCCTGAAACATGCATCTGGTGACACCAGCTGATGTGCTATGTCTTGCAGGGGCATGTTGGCCAGAGGTCCTGCTACGAGCAGCACTGGGCACATGCCTCTGTAGGACATCACCAGTCAGTTGGCTGGGATCATGGTATGCAGACACATCTTCCATAGTCTCCACACTTTCCTGTTCCATGCTACCACCAACCAACTGTCCTTCCTCTATGGCCACTGGTGATGGGGTATGTGTAGGCATGAGAACTGTGTGAGGCAATGAGGGGTATGCAGGTGGAATGGCAACCAATGGCACAAATACAGCAGCCCCTGACAACCCTGCCTGTGCCTCAATCATACTTTCGTCATCACTGCTAGAGTCTGTGGTGACACTAACATCAGCTGGACCACAGGAAGGCAACACACCTACATCAACACCTGTAAGGGGCAGACAAGAACTGTACATTACAAGTTATACAGCACAGTACACACACACACACACACACACACACACACACACACACAGACACACACACACACACACACGCAGATGCACACACGCACACGCAGAGACACACGCAGACACACACATACACACACAGACACACACACAGACACACACACACACACACTAAGACTGACAGACACAGACAGACAGACACAGAAAGACAGGCAGACACAGAAAGACAGACAGACACAGACAGACAGACAGACAGACAGACACAGACAGACAGACACAGACACAGACAGACACATGCTATGGCACCCAACGGCATGCAACATGAATGTGATATGCCAGAAGGCATTCACCTTAGACATTTATAGTGGTAGTTATCATACATCCCTGAGTTGCACACAACAGCATGCATGTGTTATAGCAGAAGGCATGCACCTTACACATTTATAGTAGTAGTTATCATACATCCCTGTGTTGCACCATTTGTGTTAGTATGTTATGCCCCAAACCTGCAACACAATGCATGCACCATTGCACCACACTGCCATGTTTTGTGCAACATACCCCATATGTTAACAGACCATCGCTGACCTTTGTACATCTGCCACTTGTGCTTTGTGTTGGCCACTGCCCCTATTTGTGAAGAGAACATGAGCAGAAGGGTATGTTGAGTAAATACTATGTTTGCCTGAGCCCTAGCTTGCACATCTCTCCCATGGTCAACATTATTCTGCTTACCCGTGAGCTGAGTCTACAATGTGCATGTGGCTGTACACACGTTTGCCACGGTTGTCCCTACTTTGCAATGATGCCACAGACCAGAAATGGTTAGCAGTACACCAGCCTGATGCGTGGCATATGTTCTTGCCAATCACATGTAGTATGACATGTCTTCTGCTGATGCGTTGAATGACATGCATACATGTTTAACACAATGGTGTCCTTTCAAATATACAGTGAGGTAATGGTGTCCCAATGCAGGGACGTGTTATACTAACATGGACCTTCAGTTGACGCAATGTTGTCAGTCCACCCTACAGATATACAGTGACATACTGCACATTGAGTTGATGTGCATAGCCATTGCAGGGCATCATGTGGATTCACTATTGCTATATAGTGTGAGTTACAGACACAGTTCATTGCCATGACTGTGTTCAGATACAATACATATCTAATGTGGAATGTGACCCAAGTCACTGAGGTGTATACACACTAAACTCTAATGTGGAATGTGTGATGCAGGTCACTGAAGGGTATACAGATGACACCCCTGCACATCTGCAACCATATTGCTGATGCCTGGCAACTATTCCCAGACATAGCTAACTTAGCAGTACTCCATGTCCCACATGCCATCTGTGTACCTAACACACATGAGGAGCAAGCATGACAATGATGTCTAACACCAGCAAGGTGAGTGTACTGTATCTGTGGCCTGATGTGGTTGTATGTGTATGTTGTGCAACACATGTATGTATTTGGATACTGTATAGGTGAATGCTTTCATGTCGTGACACACTCATAATGTTCAAGACATGTTATGTGGTGGTTTGATGTCATGCCTACACAAACTGTGCATAGGCCTGTATGATGTTTAGTGTTTCACATCTGCAATATCACCATTACACAAAGGCCATAGTTGTATTGTGTCGAGCCAATGTATAACAGGGTGTACACACATGTACATCACTTCTACTGTGTGTGTTGCTTCATGTCTCTGGCAATCCTCCATGGCCATGTGTAAACATGTTTTGTCCAATGGTTGTGATGGGCATCTATTTCACATGTCAATGTTGTTCCATATGACATACACCCATAGATGTCATATGCTTCACTGAGGACAGGGTTATGCAGACAAAGGGTGGTATGTTTGGTATGTGAAATATCATGTTTTGCAGGATAGTTAAGAAGTGGTGCAGTCAGCCCACTAAATGTCATGGCCATGTCAGATAGCACATGGCATTGTGTGACATTCATAGCAAGGGTATAATCCACAAGGGTGAATCTTGTGGGCTGGTCATACTGCAGCTCCAAAACGTTTAGAGTGTGCGTGCACATATACTCTTTGTATAGTACTGTTTGTATTCCCCACATGTGTAATGATGATATGTAGTACATCCCCCTACAGTGAGCCACACCTCCACCATTGTATTCACAGCTGTCCACACATCTGGCAATGACAGTTTGTAAGTTTAGTGTAGGTGTTTTATATAGTCTTCAATTATTCCACATGGGTAACCACTGTGATGCATTGCAGGTCTGACCTGTATATATTAACAAGGCAACCATACATTATGTGTACATGTGTTAAATGGCCACATGGCAGATGGCATGCAATTAATATGATCTGTGCATTATCGAGCCTGATAAATAATAACAATCTCACCTGCAACAGGCTGCTGTGGCTGCGAAATGCCAGAGGTACCTAAATAAGAGTGTCACAGCACTAAGATCATTATCCACACCTGTGTGATAGCTACAGGGTGCAATGTGCATGTTAGCACATAAGCCAGTCCAATAGACTATACTATATAGTATGCACATCTATTTATACATAGAGTAGCAAACTATAGTATGTGGCATGTGTGCATACATGCCTTGCATATGCTGTTACATTACATATTGTACAGTTACACAGGTAACTATATGAAATATAGTTGTGTTATATATGCAGTAGTGCCTTACCAGGCAACTCCAGGCTCAGTGGTTGTGAGACACCCACCTCCACAATACCAGCTAAAGCTTGTGGGTGGAGTTCTGCAGGTGTCTCCAGGTTGGCCAGTAGCTCCTTGGTATGTGTGAATAGGGGCTGGGCGAGTGCCCCCCCCCCACCTGTTGCACCTTGTTCCCTGGAGATTGCATTTGCATGCTGTTTCACCCGTCTAATGATGTCGGCGCACCAGCTGATAGGTACGATTGTGGCCGCCAACATCATTTACCCTCCTGCACAGTTCCTCCCACTGGGCATCCCACTGCTGTGCATCCTGTGGCACATGGCTGAAGAGTGTCACATGGTTGCAGAGGAGGTATAGAATGAGGACCTCATCCTCCAAGTGGGTGTATGGTGGCAGCCTGGAACATGGCATACCTTAAAGACATAATGATGGAGACAGGTCACAGTAACTCACAGAGAAGTACAGAAGTACAACCGAACATACATGTGTATCACACTTATTAAGATTACAAATATGTCTTTGCAAACCTACATGACACTAACACCACTGACATGTTTAACTCACACACATTTGACATGTACTGGTGATTTGATGTTATCACCATATATGTATGTGTCAAGTGATGACATTGCTCATACTCCATGTGGATGTTGTCTTGATGTGGGCATGTCTGTTTGCCTGTACTGGTGTCTTTAACTATCAGGTAATGCCTGGATGTGCTCACATTAATGCAAAATACCTTAATGCTGTGTATATGTCACATATATAGTCATACACAGCCTTAAGGGACATGACCTGTGACCCTGCAGACTTGCTCACAGAAAGTTTTACATGTATGTGTTTTGCCATATACATCTACATGGCACTGTACAGCAGTTTAGCATCCTGCCATGTTTGACCTGTGTTGCACATGTGAAACATGGGACAATGACTAGTTTGCTGGTATTTGCAGGGTTGGATATCAACTATAGCATGTATGGTCATAGTGAACTAGTAGGCTATATGCCCTGAGCCATTTGTGAGTCTGGGATGAAAGGTTACCTAGCTGTAGCCAACAGATAGTTAAGTTTCAGTGGCCAGTTCAGGCAGTGCCACAGAACTGATCCACAGGGTTGCTGATATATTTGCCATGTGGTCATCAGACCATGTCTCAAAGAGGGGCAATGTGCAGCTTTGCTGGACAGGGATGCATAGTATGGCAGGATTATGTAAAGTGTATGAGACAGGGATCTGTCAGACATGTTGTTATCCTTGTACTAGAAAGGTGGATGTCCATGAAGTATGTGTTTATTTGAAATCAGGATGTGTAAGTGTAGCATGTCCAACATCTCTGTGTTGGACACGGCTTTATCCAGGGTAGGCATTATGCTACATAGTGGAGCTAGGGATTGGAAAGGCCAGTGTAGGCCATCTGAACATGGCCAATAACCTTAAAGAAAATATGTGATCTATTATGGGTCACTTCAGTATTGAGTATGGCTGAACAATGATCTCTATATTCATGGATGGCACCCTGTCATGATTAGGGGTGCCATTTATGACTACCTGACTGGTGTGGTGAAGTAACTATCAAAGGAAAGACTACTGTCCAGCTGCAATCAATGCACACACAGTTTCCATTATGTTGACCACTGCCTAGGTGGTAGTTCATGGGTACAGGGTTTTTAACATAGGGGATGACAATGCAATACTTAGCTGTCAGATTGTGGCCATATGTCACACACCACACATCTGACCCACAAAGAACTTCTGTATGTTGCTTGCAGCACTCAATGAGTCAACTATTGCTCCTAGTTCATAGTCATTTGCAGACTTCAATAGGCAGATGCCTTCTGTGTTAGTCTGTGTGGTATAGATAACAAAGAGGGGGAGTACCAGGAATGAACCCTGTATTATTGTAGCTGGCACTGGTTTGATGTGCATGTATTAGTCAGACACCTTTTGTAGTGTTGGTTCTGCCAGCAGTCCAGTTGCCAACCACTCCTGTGACATAGGAATATACACCTAGTTTACTGAGTGTAGCTGGAACACAGTATGGGTGATGGTGTCCTAAGACCTGTCAAGGTCATGATATGCTGTGTGAATCAACCTTACTGTCATCTACATCTGTACTGACTACATCAAATAAGTTGACCAAGGTTCATGGCCTTACAGACCAGACTCAGCACGGTAGTAGTGCACGATTTTCCATTATCAGTGGTGTCTCCCCCTTTGTGGGGGTGTGATAACTGTTGCTGTACAACATTCAGTGTGTACACAGCATGACATGAAGCTATGATTGAACATGATGTGTATGTGGAGCGCAAACTGTTCTGACATTTGTGAAAGATACACCTTGGCATGTTGACAGGTCCCATGCAAACTGTATGTATGGCTGTAGAGGGTGCAGCTTGTACCTGCGTAGTTGGTATTACAGGGGTTCTGTAGTGTACATGGATATATAAATATGTGTACCTGTTGGGGGGAGTAGAGTGTGTGCTTAGGTTATCCAAGACCATATCTGAATAAACAGGTGCTATTTCTGTAGGTGCAGTACTTCTCATGCCATAGTGCTGTGAAGCACGGCAGGTCTTGTTGTTGCCATTACAATGATCTGTGGTTTGCCACATAATATGTGGATAATTAGTTACACCGTAGCTTTTTGTGGCTTTATATGGTGTATCTGCATCTAACTGAGGCTGACCAGAGATCACCTCCACTCATGTGTGCTCACTTTTGCAACAGTTACTAACTTATGTGGTACAGTTTAAGGCAGGGTACCACCAGTTTGCCTTCCTGTTTGTGTTTGGTTGAATCTTTGTTCGGTTTCAATGGCACAATCACTGCACTTATGTGAGTGCTTAAAGTGCATTTGTGTAGGATTCAGCATTTTCACATGCATTGTCCATCTGCATGGGTGCCATGACAGTCACCACTTCACTCTTAAGAAGCATAACATTGGCTTTGTAGACTGACTATGTGTAGCATACTGTTAGCCCTGTTTGTGTGACTATGGTGATCCAGGTCATTGGGGTTGATGAAATCCAACATGCATTGAGCACAGGTGTTAGTACATGAGTCTTCCCATCTTATAATGGGATAGTTGAGAGTAGCCATTATTATGGTTTTCTATCTCAAACCTAATATTCCCCATTACAGCACAATATGACAGTTGGGAATTCTGAGACATGGTGGGTTATCTGTTGCAAGGTGCAATTTGGATTCCACTTTGGCACAAAGGTAGTTACTCAGCATACTGCATCTGAAGTTATGCAAGTGCAACTAGCGTGGGGGTGTACATATCCTTCAGGAATATGGACACGCCTGTGGCCCATGTGTTCCAATAAAGGATAATGGCCAAGAGATGAGGTATGTGTTATAACATGGTCATGCTGGGGTTCTCTCCAGAGCGTTGAGCCATATCTCAGTCACTGCACAGATATGTTCTGCATGTTAAGGATTGACGTAAGTGAGTCCATACTAAGTTTCTGAAATGTATCATTGAGTAGCGAGACCCGCAGTTTATTGCTTGGCTGTCCCTGTTACAGCAGTGGACTTTCACTGGAAATTTGCATGATGAAGGCACTATAGGGGAAGCATGCACCCTAGCCAGTATCCAGATTCCCAGGGGTGACAGGTGCAAGCCCTATCTGGCAAAGCATTATGGTTTGTCAACCATGTTATCCCAGGCAGAGAGATACTGGATACCCTTTGCATTGTACCAGTACATTAGACAATTGTGGAATACAATCCTTTTGTCCCTGCACTGCAGTATCATTCTGCTCAATGACAGAATGCTACCCAGGCCTTGGGACATACCTGCATGGGCTACAAGACCTGACAGTTCCTACATGTATGTTTCCATGCAATCCAGGCTACTGCATCGCAGGTCCTGCACAACAACATGGAATATGCCAGAGCCATGTGTATAGTTCAAAAGGTGGTCTGTGTATGGGTATGTGGCTAATCATGGCAGACAGGCAGCTGACAGTATGTTTGCCCTCGTATAGCTTGGTGTGTAACATAGTGCTAGAGTTTGCATTCACAAATGAGTACTGTTGGGCATGTTTCTGGCCACGTGTTCTTAGGTGCAGCACAATTATGCAAACTATGTCATACAGTTTTTGTATTTTGTTGTCTGCCTATTCCAGCTTGGGAGGTCTCTTGCCAGATACTTAGAAGCCTCTGTGAATGTGTGTGACTTCTGGTTGAATCTGTGGGTATCCTTACTGTGTTCTGGTAAGGGTATGGGTTGGTTGTGGTGATGAGATGCATGTGTTAACCTACAGCTCATGACTGTCCAGTTCAGTCATGGCTGTAGACTAGACTGCGTTCCAGCTTACCCCTGTAGCTGCATCCCAGACAATGTGTGAGGTGTGGTGTTAGGTGGGTTTGGCAGTGTACATGGCATAGAGATTACATTGCCCCCAGGATGGCCACATACACAAAGTTGACATTAGTAAACACCAGTAGCTGACTAGTGGACATGCCTGTATGAGCATTCAGTGCTACAAGTACCAAGTACTGTATTAATTTACTTATTGCTTATGAAGATGTTTTAGACAGTGATGCTCACAAGTAAATGTTTGTGTTATGGACGTGACAACACCGGCTATTACAGAAACATACCCCGGGATTCATGAAGCTTGCACCAGGTGCAGGCGTAGCGTTGGCATTCTAACACCAAAGATGGCCGCTGAACGATTCAGGTACGAGCTGTTCCCACGTGCACTACTTGCATACGCTATGCCCGCAGAACTCCTGAGCCTTGTATGCTAATTACTCCATGTGCAGCAGTGTAGCCTGCAATGAAGGTATGTAGCGATTCAGGAAATGGTGCAGGCATAATGTAAGCATGCAAAAATGTAAACCATAGAAAACGGTTTCCATTTTTGCGAACATAAAATCGGTGCAATGACAGCCGACCAAACACATGTATTATATTGTTAATATATGCCAATGGCTAAATATATAGCCATTGGCATAAATAAACTGTAAAAAATATAAAATTAACATATATATATATATATATATATATATATATATATATATATATATAGTCGCACTATCACGACTTGGAAGCACAGGGCAGCTGTGTGCAAAGGGGATCGCAAGGAATATATGAAAATATAGAATAAAACCGCAATGAAACACATATCATGATTTCCCCATAATAGTCAATGGCAGGCATGCTACACCATACTCATGGCACAAGGGTTGCTAAGGGGCAGTGACAGTGTTATGCGCAGTAGCAAGGAATTAGTAGGCAATGCCATGCAAATGAGAGGAGTAATAGTGAATCACAGATTCCCCGCTGGTGTAAGGATGCACCTCACAGCATTGCATTATAACACCAAGATGAGCCCTTGAAATAAAGATGACATCAAGAGAGGGATGTGTTGCCATTCCGTAAGCACATTGGAGCATTGCTAAACCGGTCTGCCCCTAGCTAGGCAAAGTTGCAGGATAGGGGTCTGTCGAATTTCCCATAGCTATGATTAGCTGAGAGTACACAAGGTAACCGAGTATGTATGTGAACGGAGATGAAAATGCACGTAAACCCGGTAAACAGGTATGTGCAGTGTGCACTGCAGCTGAAACAGGAAGGATATAGGAAAAAAATAAGGAAATGCTGCAGCAGTGAAATTGGAGTACAAATGACTAATTAACACCTAGGAGCCTACAGTGGACCATTGACAACAGCTAACAAGGCTACAAGCAGCTACCTGCAGAACAGGGAAGGGGAGGGGCTGTACTGCAAAGAAAACAGCAAAGTGTCAAAGCAGAACAAAGGTGATATACAGTTTATCAGCTACAAGGCACATTGCGCCATGACTGGGTAGGGAAAGTACAAAACAAAAAAAGACGGCAGGTGGATGCATGCCTGATAATGGGAGGGGATCCAGGTTTAAAAGTGAATTAAAGGGCAACAGATTAATCAAGGCAGGCAATTAGATCTCCGCAGTAATGGCCCCACACTTGCAGTACTCATTGCAAAACCCATAATTAAGACACTCAGCAGCTGGAATAGCTCATACACACCCACTTACATCAGCAGCATCCATAGCACAATATTATAAAGTGTGAAAGCACCTCACACACATTTGTGTATTCCCATACACTCTGCACCAGTGCTGTATACAGATGGGGAACTTTTATTATGTACATGTTAGGGACTGCCATAGCTTTGATCCACCAGCATGTGTTGGAGACTGTAGGTGGTATGGAGGATGATGCACACAACCACCACAGGCACGAGAGGAGGAGGGGAGTGTTCAGACCCAGGGTAACCTACCAGGGGCTACATGATCTGGAGATAGTTGAGCATTACAGGGTGGACAGGGACACCCTACAGCAACTTGTGGAGCTGTGCCGGCCACACCTTGGAACCGGAACAAACAGAGGGGAATCCATCCCAGTGGATACGAAGGTATGTGTAAGCCTGAGAATACTAGCTATAGGTACCATTCAAAGACCAACTGGAGATATCATGGGTATCTCACAGGCATCAAAATCCAGGGTACTACACCAGCTTCTGGATACCATTTAACCACATGCCAATGAGCACACATACTTCCCCCGAATGCAGGAGAAGTTGGCCAGCAATATGCATCTCTTCCACCGTGTGGCAGAATACCCAGAGGTACTGGGTGCAATAGACTGCACACACACATCAAGTCACCACCTGGTGAGCAGGGTAGGCACTACATAAACTGCAAGGGATACCCCTCCCTCAACTGCCAGGTCGTTTGCAATGCCCAAGTCATTATCATGGATGTGTGTGCTTGCAGCCCTGGAAGCTATCATGACTCCCACATCTGGCATGTCTCACAGCTGTATCAGTTATTTGCCATGGGGGGCATCCCAAATGGCCACCTGGTGGGGGATGCTGGCTATGCACTGGAACCATGGATGATGACTCCCATCAGAAATGCACACACACCCATGCAGGAACATCATAATGAGGCAAACGCACAAACTAGAATCATCATATAGCGTGTGTTTGGGTTGCTGAAATTATGGTTCTGTTGCTTGGACATATCTGGTGGGGCCTTGCAGTACTCTCCAGGCACATGTGCCCACATCTTCATAGTGTGTGCTTTGCTACACAATATGGTACTGTGGAAACAGCTACAGCAGGGACAGATTAGTGAAGGCCCTCACAGCCCACTAACATTGGCAAGGGCCCCACAGGCACAGAGATACTCAAACCATGAACACCCTGAGCTAGCCCCAGTAGGCAGATGGAGGTGTGTCAGTATGCCCATGCCTTGGCAAAGAAGGAATGTATAGCACACACACTGACAGTGTAGGCACCTAGGGACTGATACCTTTCTACACCTGCACACACAGTAAAAATGGATGACACACACACACAAGACTACCTGTAAATTGTCATGTATAGGCAGTCTACTGTGTGCATCCAACATAGGCAGCCCTCAACTATTGCACACACAACAGCTATTGGCACAAGGTAAGTCAACACCTGAACAGTAAATTAAGCTTTCAGCATATGCAGATACTGTATGTATAGAGTCATAGGTAGGTACTTGGCCAACTGCCAGGGCCATTCATAAGGCCAGCCAAAATGTCTCAGCTTTTGCCACCCCATTGATTCATTAACCATTCCTCTGTGGAGCAGAGCCAATGGCGGGATCCCTGGGGTGCATCTACTGGTTCCCATCCACCCTTCAAGGTTTCTCTTGCAGAGTGTTAGTGAGGGGCTCTGTATAATGTAGTTAGTGATGTTGTTCCAAAGTATGGGGAGTGTCTGTGACAGGAAGCTGTCCCTCCAGCATCTTCCGGTTATTGTTGTGGCAAGGTCAGCTCACTACAGTGTGTCGCTCACTGTGACATGGATTCCCATAGGTGGAGCATATCCATCAAGCCTGAGTTCGACATGGCTGTGTTGGGCAGCGGAGACCATCTCTGGGTAAACATGATGCCACTGAGTAAAGCAGGAGTTTATTCAGTCCGGCTGCATAGGCCATATGTTGGAGGCCAGTATTCCCCTTGGTGAGGTACATTCATGGAACCCCCATCTGTTGGACTTGTCCTCTGAGGTACATCCCACATGGGTTATTATACCCTATGATGGGACTGATGAGTGATGAGTAAAGGGGCACTATAACCCCAGTATGTCTAGATGGGAATCCTTTAGTAATCAGATGGCCTACATAGAAGGATGCCCTAACTACTGTGGAGATATGATTGTCAAAGGGAAGATCGCTATCTACCTTAGTCCCCAGATACCCCATTACCACATCTGTATTAAAGTTGCTGCCACTCATGTGTTAATATGTGGGTGCCAATTCCACAACTGAATGACCATGCACTTAGTGGCACTTGGCTGGAGGCAGTGTCGTTGGCACCCTGTGATGTTCTCTGTGAGGCCCCTTGAGGGATGTCCTTGTCAGCTGGACTATCAATCATGGCTCCCAGTTTGCAGTCATTGCCAAACATGGTCTGGCGTAGTCCACCTGTGTTTGCCTGTACGTCTGAGACGTATATGCCAAACAGTAGGGCTCCCAGGACTGAGTCCTGTGGGACACCAGTCATGACTGTTCAGTATTTGGACCTGGAGACCACCAGTCGTACCATATGGGTTCTGTGTGGAAACCCGTTGGTAACCCAACCTGTGATGTATGGGTGAATGTACAGGCTGGTGTGTTTATCAATAATGCCTGAGTGGGGCATGGTGTCAAAAGCCTTGGTGAGGTCCAGGTAGTATGTATGAACCACCTCCCCTGTCATCTAACATCTTGGTGACTGTATGTAAGACATCAAACAGGTTCAGTAGGCATGAATTGCAGTCAACCAAGCTGACCTGGGTTGGGTCACATGTTCGAAGGTTACCAATGGCATTGTTAATGAGTGCCATGAGGATGCGAACCATACCATTGTAGACCAGGCTAGTCAAGCTTATGGGGTGGTAGTTACCATGGTCAGTTGTGATTTCACCTTGGAGTGGAATAACAGTTGCCACTCGCCATTGTATGGGCATGTAGCCTGTGGAGAGGCTGAGGTAGGAATGTTTAATTAGGTGGGGGGGGGCAGGTTGTCTTGTACAGTTTTCAAGATGCAGTCTGGGTCAACATCTGCCTCCATTGACGCTGTGTTCTGCTGTTAAAGAGGGCCATTTCCACCTGTGTGTCTCTGATGGTTTGGATACTGTACGTTTTGGGTAGTGTTGTGGGCTCTTTAGGGGGTGAAGTATGCACCAACTGTATCTGCAAGGATGTTGGCGTTATCAGTAGGGTCAGCATATTTTGTGCTATATTTCACCAGCACAGTGCAAATCTGTGTGTCACCATGTAGATCCTTGACATAGACAAAGAAGGTTTGTGATTATCTTTTGAATCCTTGCGTATATTCTCCTGCTGATGTTAGCCTTAGATGATGTCATGAGGGACCTACGTATCATACTAATAGTGGTCATGGATGTCTGCCCTTCGTGGGATTTTTTGTGTGTGTGGAACACTGTCCTAATTCTGTAGTATAGCCTGTTTATTGCAGAGGTCCACCAGACTGGTGTCCTTGTCTAGGAGGAGTGAGTCTTGGTTTACCAGTGATGGCACAATCCATACATCTGTGTAGGTGCTAAAGACTACATTTGTAAATCTGTCTGTATCCTGAGCAGTGTTTCCTCTTAGCTTGGGGGATGTGAAACCCCCCACCCCTGTCACTAGTAATGTAAATTTAGCTGTAGGAAAGGCATACACTGTGGTATCCATGGGTGGAGAAGATGCTAGGGTGTGGAAACAGTGAATAGTTCATGGTCAGATCTAACCAGTGACTGGTTAACCTCTGCTGTGGTGCACCTGTTGCCCATGTTGGTGATGACCCCATCTAGTAGTTTCCCACCCTACGTTAGGGAGGTTACCACCTGATACAGGGCATATGAGGTGATACATTCCAGGAAGCGCTGGTCCTGGCAGTGAGTACCAGAGTACGTTTCCCAGTTAATGGTATGGTAGTTGACATCAACCATTGCCAGGGTGTGCGTTAGGACTGTTGTGTTCTCCACTGTCTCCAGGTAGGTGGAGTGGAGATCCTGGGTCATGGAGGGTGATCCGTAGCAGGCCACATTCCACATTGCAGTTGTGGCTGATGTTAGCTGCACATGGATGATCACAGAGGTATCATGCTGCCCCACTAACCTGGAGGTGTAGGTATCCCTGATGAATATGGATACAACCCCTCCATGTCTGTCAGTCCATGTACTGTGGCTGAAATATGTGGCCTGGGTTGTAGTCTGGTAGTGCTGGTGTGCTCTCAGGAGCCTTAAGAAAGATTTCAGTTAATGCACAGATGTTGATGTTGTCCATCCTGAGGAGTGCTGTGAGTGCATGCATGTTGTGATCACAACCCCTGGTGTTGAGTTGCATAAGCCTCAATGAATCTGCTATTGTGCTATTTATGGAGCTGGTATTCACCTTTGAGATTCTCCTAATTAAGGCAACTTAGGGGTGCCAATAGCCCTGGCCTGTATTCCAAAGCATAAGGCTGACACATAGTCTGGTATGGTATCATAGCATGCATGTTCCCCATCTGTGCTTGTTTTTCATCTCTAGGTAACCTACTGGTAAGCAATAGAAAGCCTTAAACTTATACAAGTCTTCTAGATTCCAAGATAGGCTTTTGGAGTGACTAAGTATCAGTGTTCTGTATGTTCTTGCTGTACTCAACTGTTTCCTGACTACATGGTGAGTTTGCACTGTATATTGTGATCTGAAGGTCTGTTTATTCACATATTATGGCTGTGATGGCCTGCACATTAAAGGTTCACAGATAGCCTACTACCTATCTGTCCAAGGGCAATTAAAAGCATGGCAACAGTGTGTTGGCCTTCCCCGCACCATTGATGAAGTAACTGAGCCTCTGTCAAGCATAGTCAATGAAGCAATTACAGGCAGAGTTGCTGGAAGCTGTTGAAGACTGGGGTTGTGGAGGGTGATAGGGGCACTTAGTGATTAAAAGAGGGCATGCTAATGTGGCAATTCAACTCCATTCAATTCCCCCAATAGGTCTTGCAGCTATCAAACTGGACAGGCTCTCCCACCCCCTGGCTGTATGGTTCTGGGACACATGATCCCAGGGGTGTATAGTCTGTTAGCCATTCACACAATAAGGTTTCCCTTGAAGTGTGTCAGTGAGGGGCTATGCCTAATGTAGTTAGGAATGTAATGTATTGTCTCACAGTACATTTGTTACATGTTGTTATTCCAAGAGTACGTGAAGCTCAGTGAGTTTGGGGGCTCCCGCACTTTGCTTAGCCTAGCTTCCACATAGAAATCATCTAAATAGGAAATAGGCGGAAGCAACATTAATGTCAACAGAGTAATGGTTACCGCATCCGCATAGTATCTGTGCATTCGAGGTTACAATCCCGATAAAGGCAGGGATGTTTATCATGTGCAAAAGTATACCTTAACCACAGCTTGCATATATAGGTAGCAATCGTCTGTATAATAAACATTCGAATCACCCATATAAACCCATGTGTGCAGGAGAGTACAGTCGAATGTAATGTTATGTCAGCACATAGTGAGATGTTATGTGACTGACATGTATATATCTGGAGTAGTTAGCAGATGTGGCCATGTTTGCGTGCACAGATTATAAGTTACAAAGTTTAACTGTGTTTAACCGCTGCTATAATGTCACACAAACACATTTAAACATGCTTACAACTGCTTAAATGAGCCTTATTCTGCAGTAAAAAACATTCGTAAAGCATCGCAGGTGTCGAACACTGGACCATGCACACTATAATCATGGGACATACCACTAAGCCATCTGAGATGTACACATGTTTCATGGTCTTGAGACTACACCTTATACCATATGCATTTTACTGTAATGATCACAAATGGGACAGTGACGTTGTGTACATATGTACAGTACATTGTAATGTACTGTAGTTTGTGAACCAACACATTCCAGTCTACAGATGTATTACTGTTACAAACTAATACGAAATATATATATATATATATATATATATATATATATATATATATAGATAGATATAGATAGATATAGATATATAGATATATAGATATATAGATATATGTCGGGGATGTCTGCATATATATATATATATATCTATATATATATATATATATATATATATATATATATATATATATTTATATATATATTAAACAGTTACATCAATAGCCATATATATAAACATCTATGAACACACTTTGTGACACAGAAGCACTCCAAAGGAATTGGAGTGTATACAAAACACATGCAGCTTTGGTATTATAACAATTAATATTAACCTAATTCACCATAGAAGGGGTGGTTGTTGTTTATGTGAAGATTGGGGTGGGGGAAGAATAATGGGTAATGCAATCATGCATCAAGGAGGGCCTGGGTTGGATGTCCAATAAGTGAACTGGAGGGGCTTACATGGAGTATGGGGACAATATAAAATGGACACAAAACAAGAACCTTACTCATTCATAATACACCCTGTAATGTCACATTGCAACACCGACTTTCACAAACACATGAACATTAACATGTATCAGACATGTACACCAACTGACTGTCACATTTGTTTTCAGTAGTGAAAATTACAAACAGCGATGCAGAACACCAGAAAATATCGCTCTCTCCCCACACAGCAGCACTCCGCTAATAACCTCTGCAGATGGAAATAATGTAGTACTGAATCCACGGCCAAAAAACTCACAAACAAAACGTTTATTGACACAGAAACGTTTAGCACTTTCACTCACAGAATGTGAGCTTCATCAGAACATTGAAGCAGCTGACACAAAGTGTTTAAATGTTGCCATTGGTGCCAAAATCAAATCAGCTTTTTAAAGCTAACGTACATACATATAAACTCATATTATCTAAAATACCTTACAAACTGCACTTAACTAAAATTATTAAATATGACATATACACTTATAAAAATGTACATATATAAATGTAAATACATATAAACAAAATAAAAATAAAAAATATATAAAAATATATAAAATGTGCATGTATCACTACATTAACTGTCATTGCCTAACTTCTAATAAAGGTTTGATGGATATGTATTCATTCAAACCTGGTGGTGTCGTGGCATCACTGAATAGCTGCCACCAGAAATCCTTATAAGATAGTAAATTTTTACTGTTACCCCCCCCCGAGGATTTGATACCACATTCTCCAAAATAGCAAATTTAAAATTATGATTTGCTCCAAACTTATCTATATATTTAAACAGGGCATTTTTGGGGTCTTTTGTCCTAATACTGTACAAATGGGAATAAATACACTTCTTAAGACTCCTCTCAGTTTTTCCAATGTAATACCCTGAACAGGCCTCACACTTAGCCAAATAAATTACCATTTTTGAATTACAGTTACCCTGTTTAAAACATAATTTAGTCATATTAATGTTGTCCAAAATCAGTCCTACATCTTCATAAATGGCAAAGCACTGATTACATGCCCCACACCTTGACATATGTGTAGAAGTCCTGTCGGATCTAGTGTCTTTCAAACCCCTTTCTAAAAGTGATTTCAAATTACTCCCCATTTTATGAACAAATATAGGTCTGGGATCCAATATATCTATCTTTTCCTGGTCTGTCAACAACACATTCCAGTTCCTAGTTAATATATCTTTAATTTGGTTGATATGTGGGCCATATTCCAGAATACATACCCTATTATAAACCCTAGTACCTTTTCTGCTGTTTTTTGAAATTCTATTCCTTTGTTCATCTATGCTCCTAGCACCTAATAATGGGGTATATTTCTTTCCTCATTCATTTATTACATATTCTTTAACCTCTCTCATCATTCTGACATCATATCCTCTGTCCTTAAATAGTTCAAAAATATAACCGATTTCATCTATCATATCTCCGAAATCAGATGTCATCCTCACTGCTCTAATGCAATGTCCCTTGAAGATGTTGTACATTAATTTTCTGGGATGATTGCTACTATATTCCACATATGAGTTTGAAAAGGTGTTTTTTCTATAAATCCTAGACTTGAAACCCGCCATATCATTCGATATAAATGTATCCAAGTATGCCACTCCTGTTCTACTACTATCGGATGTGAATTTCAGATATTTATACTCCCATTAATGAATTCCATATATATATGTATATATATATATATATATATATATATATATATATATATATATATATATATATATATGCACACACACATACATACATGTCTATAGACAGCATCCGAAGTCATCATATCTGACTATAACATGGACCATAGCAATCACACATTCCACCACTCCCAAACAATATGAACATATATGAAAAGTATATGCCAATACACTATTGCAAATATGTTATATGGACACAGTCACCAACAAAACTGCAATGACTGCAAATATCCATGACAGAATTACACAGGCAGCTTTCATTTTGCAAATCTTTATTACATTCCGATGTATTGCCAAAAGGATTCAAGGACTAACAGTACCTGCATGCTATACAGGAAGCATTTAATAGTGCCTTAGCCTGCAATTACCATAGTATTAGTCCACTAAGGGATATGTGTTCACACAGGGAAAGAAGACCCACACACATATAGACATTGCAATAAAAGGGGTTCCTACACACCTGCATGTGCTATGTACACCCACCAACATCTACCCCACAACCGAAATAATGACATCAATACATACTGTCATACCATAACCAATTATGCAACTACTGTACAACATCTGCTGAAACCTTAACATTCCTGGAGACAGATACACTAACATGGCCCTATATGAAATAGTTGTCGTTATACAATTGAACAGCTGCTGATGTAACAGGGTTTGTATGAACTAATCCTGTTTCAGAGGGTTGAAAGGTTCGTACACCAGGAAGTTTTACCGACTATTGATTATTAGCACAGTATGATACACAGCAACACCAAACTAAATATGTCTGGTAAGCACACTGTAAACACCCTAACATTATATGCATAGCTATGCAGCCTTGAGCTGGTCAAGCAACCTGGCCAGAATGAAACATATGCAGAAGTATTAGGTACAGACAAACCCTGCACAAGTAGCAATGTTCAGAAATATAACAGCAGTACTCACATTTAGACCAACTCCTCTAGGCATTACATACAATATATTACTGTTCGTCTCCATACAGCTGTTGCAATAGATTCCAAACAAAACTTCCATGCCATCTTCCTCACAGGTAAGGCAAAGGGACAACGCCCAAGTGGAGTACTCAGTTATACTCCACTGTAGCCATGGTTTTGTCTAAGTCAGTAGCAGCGCAGCTGATGTGCATGTAATTAGCTACTTAGGAACACCAATTGGTCATCAGGATAGCACATGTTACTGATCTGTAACTATAAAAGGTTGCCTTGTCACACATTCAGACCTTCTGTATCTACCTGTAGGACAGCACAAAACACTGAAAGACGAACCAAAAATGAGTATTACACTACTTAATAATACCGCCGATTACTAAGATGGTATGTATAACATGTAGCATGTCTGTGTATGTTGTACCTGTACTGTAAGAATTACAGTGTAATCAATGCATATAGTGGAAATAGCTATCTTGTAGCGATGTATTGTTGAGCAGCAGTAATGCTTGTAGTATTCTATGTGTGTACTGCTGTAGGTCACACGGCACACTCCATATACACCACAATTGATGATATGGGCTTGGAACCCACCAATTCACTTCTAGCCACTGTCAGTGTCAGGATTGGTCTAACAAGTATGTGCTAAAACAGGGGATAGTATATGTCAATATATTGTAACAGTCGACATATGCATGGGTGTATAAGTAAGATGAACATGTTAAAGGTGGGCTTACCATGCAAATATGATGTACATTGTGGGATATTGTGCCACTAACTGTGTAATGTACAGTATTCCAGGAAGATCTGTATTCTATTTTACATAGCAGTTCTGTTATGTTATGCAAACAATAGTTATGTCTATTGGCAATTACAATACTCAATGACATGATGCATAGCATTAGTATTCATCTGACAGGTTAGCAGCATGATAGCAAAGATAATTGGAAGAGCCAGGTAACTATCCATGCACATAACACATGTAATATTCACCTCTCTACTATTGTTCACAAGCAATAACAGCTGTGCACGTGTACATGTTATGCAAATGTGTAGTGACCCTTGTTACAGGGCTGGGCCAAATGGCTATGTGCACACCTACATAGAGTGGATAATGAGAGTACAGACACACTGGTTGAACTACCAGGTTTGTATAGCCCTACCTCTCATTGCCAACCTAACAGCCGCCTGCACATACTGTATGTAAGGTAGTGCACAGCACTGGTAATGAAACAGGTTGCATATCATTTTTAACTCCAGTGTAACATCTGCAGTAGGGGTGTAAGATGTAGGAGACAGCTACCTATGTGTAATAGCCGCATCATAGGTGATGGCTCACACTATCTGATTATATCCTGATCAAGTTGATAGTGCCATCAGAGCCTATTGATACATGACTCTGTTTGGACAGTGGGTGTCTGTGCCCAACAGAGCTCATGGTCTTGGTGAATATGTGACTATATACCCAGAGAAGGAAACAGACCTGTAGACACTTGCATCATCTGTAATCAACTAACAAAACGTGATGTGCTCCTCAGAGGAGGATTGCTGCTAAAGGTAGCTACAATGTTTCCGTAATAGCCAGTGTTGTCACGTCCATAACACAAATATTTACATGTGAGCATCACTGTCTAAAACATCTTCATAGGCAATAAGTAAACTAATTACAGTACTTGGTACTTGTAGTACTGACTGCTCATACAGGCAAGTCCACTAGTCAGCTACTGGTGTTTCCTAATGTCAGCTTTGTGTATGTGGCCATCCTGGGGGAATGTAATCTCTATGCCATGTACACTGCCAGACCCACCTAACACCATGCCCCACACATTGTTTGGGATGCAGCTACAGGGGTAAGCTGGAAGGCAGCCCAGTCTACAGCCATGACTGGACTGGACAGTCATGATGTGTAGGTAAACACATGCAGCTCATCAACACAACCAACATATACCCTTACCAGAACACAGTAAGGACACCCACACACACTACCAGAAATCACACACATTCACAGATGCGTCTAAGTATCTGGCCAAAAAAGTGCCCCCCCCCCCCCAAAGCAGGAAGAGACAGACACCAAAATACACAAACTGTATGACATAGTTTGCATAATTCTGCCACACCTCTGAACACATGATTAGAAACATGCCCAACAGTCCTCATTTGTGAATGCAAACTCTAGCACTATGTTACACACCGACCTGTACGAGGGCATGCATACTGTCAACTGCCTGTCTGTCATGATTAGCCACATACTCATACACTCAGACCACCTTTTGGACTATACACATGGCTTTGGCATATTCCATGTTGTTGTGCAGGTCCTGTGATGCAGTAGCCTGGACTGCATGGAAACACATGTAGGAACTGTCAGGTCTTGTAGCCCATGCAGGTTTGTCCCAAGGCCTGGGTAGCATTCTGCCATTGGCTAGAATGAAACTGCAGTACAGGGACAAAAGGATTGTATTCCACATTTGTCTAGTGTAGTGGTGCATGTCACAGGGTATCCAGTACTGGTCATCCTGGGATAACATGGTTGACAGACCATGATGCTTTGCCAGACAGGGCCTGTACCTGTCACCCCTGGGAATCTGGATACTGCCTAAGGCTCATGCTTCCCCCAAAGTGCCTTCATCATGCATAGTTCAAGGGAGGGTCCACTGCTGTTATAGGGACAGCCAAGCAATAAACTGCAGGTCTTGCTACACAATGATACATGCCAGAAACACTATACGGACACACATATGTCAATCCTTAACATGGAGAACATATCTGTGCAGTGGCTGAGACATGTTTCAATGCTCCGGAGAGCACACCTGTATGACCATGTTATAACACATACCTCACCTCTTGCCCATTATCCTTTATTGGAACACACGGGCCGCAGGTGTGTCCATATTCCTGAAGGATATGTACACCCCCACGCTAATTGCACTTGCATAACATCAGATGCATTATGTTGAGCAACTACCTCTGTGCTAAAGTGGAATTCAAAATGCACCTTGGGACAGATCACCCACCAGGCCACGGATTTCCAGCTGTCATAATGTGCTGTAATGGGGAAGATAAGGTCTGAGACAGAAACATAATAATGGCTACTCTCAACTATTCCATTATGAACTGGGAAAAGTCCTCATATACCAACATCTGAGCTCAGTGCATAGTGGATTCCATCGACCCCACTGACCTGGATCACAGTAGTCACACAAACAGGGCTAACAGTATGCTACATAGAGTTAGCCTCCAATGCCAGTGTTATCTTTTCTAAGAGCAGAGTGGTGAGTGCCATAGCACCCATGCAGATAGACAATGCATGTGCAAATGATGAATCCTACACAAATGATCCTTAAGCAGTCACATATGTGCAGTGATTGTGCCATTAAAACAGAACCATGAGTCAACCCAACGCAAACAATTAGGCAAACTGGTGGTACCATGCTTTAAACTGTACCACAGAAGGTAGTAACTGTTGCAAGAGTGAACACACATGAGTGTAGGTGATCCCCTGGTCAGCCTCAGTAAGATGCATATACACCATATAAAACCACACAAAGCCATGGTGAAACTAATCAGTCACATATTATGAGGCCAAGCACAAAGCATTCTATAGCTGTGTCATTAATCGTAATGGCAACTACAAGACCTGCCATGCTGCACAGCACTATGGCATGGGAAGTACTGCACCTACAGAAATAGCAACCGTTCATCCAGACAGGGTCTCAGAGAACCTAAACGCACTGCCACCTTCCTCCCCAACAGGTACACTTAGTAATATATCCATGTACACTACAGAGCCCCTGTACGAATGACTATGCAGGTACAAGCTGCACTCTCTAAAGCCATACATACAGCTTTCATGGGACCTGTCAACATCCCAGGGTGTATCCTACACAAATGCAAGAACATTCAGCTATCCATATACACATCATGTTCAATCATTGCTCCATGTCAGGCTGTGTACACACCGAATGGTGGACAGCAACAGTTATCACACCCCACAAAAGGGGGAGACACCATTGATAATGGGACACAGTGCACAACTACTCTGCTGAGTCTGGTCTGTACGGCCATGAACCATGGTCAACATAATTGATGTACTCAGTACAGATGTAGATGACAGTAGGGTTGATTCACACTGCATATCATGACCTGGCCAGGTCGTAGGATACCATCACCCATACTGTGTTCCAGCTACACTCAGTAAACTAGGTGTATATTCCTATGTCACAGGAGTGGTTGGCAACTGGACTGCTGGCAGAACCCACACTACAGAAGGTGTCTGATGAATACACACACATCAAACCAGTGCCAGCCACAGTAATACAGGGGTCATTCCTGGTACTCCCCCTCTTTGTTATCTATACCACATAGACTAACACAGAAGGCATCAGCCTACTGATGTTTGCAAATGACTATGAACTAGGAGCAATAGTTGACTCATTGTGTGCTGTGTTCAACATACAGAAGGGCCTTAGTGTGTCAGATGTGTGGTGTGTGATGTATGGCCACAATCTGACAGCTAAATATTTTATTGTCATCCCCTATATTACAAACCCTGTACCCATTAACTACCACCTAGGCAGCGGTCAACATAATAGCAACTGTGTGTATGGGATGCAGCTGGAAAGTACTTCCCTTTGATAGTTACGTCACCACAAAAGACAGGTAGTCATATGTGGCACCCCTAATCATGACAGGGTGCCATTCAGGAATAGAGAGATAACTGCTCAGCCATACTCAACACCCATGTGACCCATAATAGATCATATTTTTCCTTTAAGGGTTATTGCCCATGTGTAGATGACCTACACTGCCCTTCACAATCCCTAGCTGTACTATGTAGCATGCAGCCTACCCTGAATAAAGCCATGTCCAACCCAGAGGTGTTGGACATGCTACACTTAACACATCCTGATCCCAAATAAACACATACATCATGGATATCCACCTTTCTAGTACAAGGATCACAACATGCCTGATAGATCCCTGTCCCATACACTTAACATACTCTTGCCATACTATGCATCCCTGTCCAGCGAAGCTGCAAATCGCCCCTCTCTGTGACCTGGTGTGATGACCGCAAGCCAAATATATCAGTAACCATGTGTATCAGTTCTGTGGCACTGCTTGAACTAGCCACTGAAACTTACCTGTCTGTTGCCTACAGCTCATAAATGGCCCAGGGCATATAGCCTAATAGATCACTATGACCATACATGCTATAGTTGATATCCAACCCTGCAAATATCATCAGGATAGCTATTGTCCCATATGTTACACATGTGCAACACAGGCAATACATGGCAGGATGCTACACAGCTGTACAGTGCCATGTAGATGTATATGGCAAAACACATACATGCTTGCAAGTCTGCAGGGTCACAGGTCATGTCCCTAACGGCTATGTATGACTATATATGTGGCATATACACAGCATTAAGGTCAATTGCATTAATGTGAATACATCCAGGCATGTGCTGATAGGAAAAGACACCACTACAGGCAAACAGTCATGCCCACATCAAGACAACATCCACATGGCGTATGAGCAATGTCATCACATGACACACATATATGGCAATAACATCACATAACCAGTAGGTATCAAATGTGTGTGACTTATACATGTCAGTGGTGTTAGTGTCATGTAGATTTACAAAGACGTATTTGTAATCTTAATAAATGTGATAAACATGTATGTTCAGCTGTACTGCTGTACTTCTCTGTGAGTTACTGTGACCTGTCTCCATTGTTATGTCTTCCAGGTATGCCACATAGCAGACTGCTGCCATACAGCCGCTTGGAGGATGAGGTCCTCATCCCATACCTCCTCAACAACTACATGACTCTCTTCAGCCATGTGCCATAGGGTGCACAGCAAGTGGGATGCCCTGTAGAAGGAACTCTGCAGAAGGGTAAATAATGTTGGCAGTCACAATCGCACCTATCAGCAGGTGCACCGACACTGCTCTGACATGATAAGATGGGCGAAACAGCATGCTAATGCAATCGCCAGGGAACAAGGATGTAACAGGTGGGGGGCCATTCACCCAGCCCCCACTCACATGTACCGAGGAGCTACTGGCCAACCTTGGGACACCTACAAACCTCCATCCACAAGCTTTAGCTGGTATTGTGGAAGTGAGTGTCTCTCAACCACCGAGCCTGGAGTTGCCTGGTAAGTTACTATTGCACATAAAACACAACTATATATCACATAGTTACAGGTGTTACTGTACAATATGCAATGGAACAACATATGCAAGGCATGTATGCACACATGCCACATACTATAGTCTGCTACTCTATGTATGCACAGATGTGCATACTCCATAGTATAGTGTATTGTACTGGCTTATGTGCTAACTTGGACATTGCAACCTGTAGCTATCACACAGGTGTGGATAATAATCTTACTGCTGTGACACTCCTGTTTAAGTACCTCTGGTGTTTTGCAGTGACAGCAGCCTGTGTCAGGTGAGATTATTATTATTTACCTGGCTTGATAATGCATGGAACATATTAATTGCATGCTATCTACCATAACACACGTACACATAATGTATGGTGGTCCTGTTAATGGACACCGGTCAGACCTGCAATGCATCATACTGTTTACCTATGTGAAACAATTGAAGGTTTCACAATGGTGGAGGTGTGTTCCACTATAGGGACAGGTACGACATATCAGCGTTACACATGTTGGGAATATGAACAGTACTGTACAGAGAGTATATGTGTGCACACACAGTAAATGTGTTGGAGCTGGAGAATGCATGGGCCACAGGATACACCATTGTGGAGTATACCCTTGCTATGAATGTCGCACAATGGCATGTGCTATCAGACATGTCCATGATATGTAGTGAGCTGACTGCAACACTGCTTAACTATCCTGAAAAACATGTCTCACATCCCACGCATACCAACCTTTGTCTGCATAACCCTGTCCTCAGTGGAGCATATGACATCTATGGTGTATGTCATATGGGATAACACTGACATGTAAAATAATATGGCCATCACAACCATTGGACTGAACATATGTACACATGGCCATGGAGGATGGCCAGAGACATGAAGCAACACACACAGTAGAAGTGATGTACATGTGTGTACACCCTGTTGTACATTGGCTCGACACAATACAACTATGGCCTTTGTGTAATAGTGATATTGCAGATGTGAAACACTAAACATCATATAGGCCTGTGCACAGCTTGTATAGACGTAACATGAAACCACCACATAACATGACTTGAACATCTGGAGTGTGTCACGACATGGAAGCATTCACCTATACAGTATCCAAATATATACATGTGTTGCATGCACATACATCCACATCAAGCCACAGATAGAGTACATTCACCTTGCTGGTGTCAGATATCACTGTCATGCCTGCTCCTCATGTGTGTGAGGTACATAGATACCATGTGGGACATAGAGTACTTGTAAGCTAGCCATGTGTGGGCATAGTTGCCAGGTATCAGTAATATGGTTGCAGATGTGCAAGGGTGTCATCTGTATACCCTTCTGTGACCTGTGTCACACATTCCACATTAAGGTTTATTGTGTATACACCTCGGTGATGTGGGTCACATTCCACATTAGATATGTATTGTATGTGAACATAGTCATGGCTGTGAACTGTGTCAGTAGGTCACACTGTATAGCAATTGTGAAGCCACATGATGCCTTGCAATGGCTATGCACATCAGCTCAATGTGCAGTATGTCCCTGCATATTTGAAGGGTGGACAGACAACATTGCATCAGCTGAAGGCCCATGTTAGTATAACACGTCCCTGCATTGGGACACCATTACCATACTGTAGATTGGAAAGGACATCATTGTGTTATACATGTATGCATGTCATTCAATATGTCAGCAGTAGACATGTCATACTACATGTGATTGGCAAGGTCATACGCCACACAGCAGGCTGGTGTACTGTAAACCTGTGCTGGTCTGTGGCACCATTGCAAAGTAGGGACAGCCATCTCAAGCGTGTGTACAGCCACATGCACAATGTCTACACTCAGTTCAGGGGTAGACAGAATAATGTTGAACAGACATGCACTGCTTTGGGGGAGATATGTAAGTTAGGGCTCAGGCAAACATAGTATGCAGTCGACATACCCTACTGCTCATGTCCTCACACATGGGGAAGTGGCCAACACAAAGCATCAGTGGCAGATGTACAAAGGTCAGCAATGGTCTGTTAACATGTGGTGTGTGTTGCACACACCATGGCAGTGCAGTGCAAAAGTGCAAAGTGCATGCATTGTGTTGCAGGTATGGGGCATAGGCTACTAACACAAATGGTGCAATACAGGTATGTATGCTAACCACCACTATAATTATGTAAGGTGCATGCTGTCTGCTATAACACATGCATGCTGTTGTGTGCAACTCAGGGATGTATGATAACTACCACTATAATTGCCTAAGCTGAAACTATAATTGTCTAAGCTGAATGCCCTCTGCATATCACCTGCATGTAGTGTGTGTTTCTGTGTGTGTCTGTGTGTCTGTGTCTGTATGTCTGTGTGTATCTGTGTGTGTCTCTGTCTGCCTGTTTATGTGTATGTGTCTGCCTATCTGTGTGTCTCTGTCTGCCTGTCTGTGTGTGTCTCTGTCTGCCTGTCTGTGTGTGTCTCTGTCTGTGTGTCTGGTATAACTTGTAATGTACAGTTCTTGTCTTCCCCTCACAGGTGTTGATGAAGGTGCATTGCCCTCCTGCAGTCCACCTGATGTTAGTGTCCCCACAGACTCTAGCAGTTATGAAGATAGTATGATTGAGGCACAGGCAGGGTTGTCAGGGGCTGAATCTGTGTCATTGGTTTCCATTCCACCTGTCCCCCCCATCCTCACACACAGTTCCCCTGCCTGCACATACACCATCACCACCGGCCATAGAGGAAGGACATTTGGTGGGTGGTAGCATGGAACAGGGAAGTGTGGTGACTATGGAAGGTGTGCCTGCACACCATGATCTCAGTGAGCAGACTGGTGATGTCCCACACAGGCTTGTGCCCAGCACTGCTCGTAGGAGGACCACTGGCCAACATGCCCCTGCGAGACCAAGCACATCAGCTGGAGTCACCAGACACATGTTTTGGGCTGTAATGGAGGCACAGGCATGTGCTGAATGGCACAACAGTGAAGGTCAGAGGCTTCCATTCATTTTACTGACAACATCCAGGAACTTGCAAATGCTCACCATCATCTTGCAGATGTTTTGGATAGATGATTGGATGATATGGTGGGAGTCCTTGACCATGGCATGTCAATCCTCGAGCATGGAATGTCTGTGCTGGAACATCTAGTGGGAGTGAGGTGTCGGGCACATGGACGTAGGTCAGCTACATCACCTGTTGAAAGTCTACGTGAACATGCTACTGCACATGCCTGCTTCCATAGTGGCGGTAGCAGCAGTAGTGCAGCTGGTGCTGTGCAGCCCACACCAGGACACAGCAGGCCACGTGCACGTGGTCCTGGACAGTCCCAACAGGGACACGATTCCAGTGGACATGTGTCATCAGACGGTACCCAATCTGGACCTCTGCCTGGTAGTGCCCGTGCAACCACTGGCAGGCGCAGGTCACGTGGCTGTGGCCAGACACCATGAACTGCGAAACTTGCCTTGTGCAGTCTGCAGCTGTCAATATTACCCCTGTGTAGGCCAGCCACATGCCAGACCTGTGTGCATGCATACACACACACTGGAAACAAATGTAGGGCACCTCAACACACACACGCATAACATCCACACACGCCCAATGATATCACAGGCCCTAATACACACGCATGATGTCATCCAATGGCACAGCCTAGGCCTCTGGCAAACATTACCACCCTGTGCATATGAAGATGCCTGTGCCGCATCCTTGTCATCCACAGCATCGGTGCAGGGACATGTTCAAATGGTCTGATGCACAGGGTGAACATGTAGATTAATATTGCTGAGTAGTATTGACAGGCAGCAGACATACCATGTATTGTAGTTTTAGAATGCATTTTGTACATTTGACAGTATATGTATCATGTGTAACAACACTAACAGCATGTTGATCTTGACATTCTGCCTTCCTCTTTCAGGTGTAGTTGCATGTGCGGGGGGATGTTGGTGTTTGCGGGAGTCCCATATGTACATGTTGACTACCCACATGCCAGTATGACAATACCTGCATGCACTTTGTAGCTTCCACATCACAGTTATATTCTCCACTGTTTCAATTATGTTTACTGTTCTAATGATCCAAGAGCATTACAGCTGTGTAGTAAGCTACTGTGTCCAGAGCCGTCAAATCCATAGTGGGTGACATCACAGGTATAGTTACCTGGAGCGCGGAGTGGGTAAAAGAGTGGTATGCCGGATAACAAGGGTAAAGGCCAGTGGAAATAGTGGCTTCTCATTGGAAAGCAATAATACCCTCTGCCATGACAGCATGCAAACACAGACACACCCCACACACTCAGGGATTCACAGACACAGTAACACACACTCTGACACACACACACACACACACACACACACACACACACACACACACACACACACACACAGTTGCCAGTGCTCGGATGAGAGCCCCTGCCTATGTTCTTATCATCATTATAGTGCTACGCAATTACAAGATGCGTCACAGAGATTACACATTTACAGGTAGTTGGAATGGCCTAAGATCAATGACATCGACAGGGATACTAAAGTGCAGTGAGTGTATGTGGTGAGGGGGGGTCCATCAGTAGGCTATGTAACAACAGGTCACACCCCAGAGTGTACATGTTAACAGACGGTTAGTATACCCTTCTACGATTGATGATATCAATAGGGATGCTAGATTGCTTTGAGTGGATGGGAGAGGGGGCATTAACATTTCACTATGGTAAAATACATCCTCACACCAGGAACCAGACAGCCCCCCCCACACACACACACACAGACACACACTGGCATTCACAAAGATATACACCTATGTCACACATATACAGACACTTTACATGTGTGAGGTTTAACCACCTGTCTATGCCTTTCTTTCTACACTTCACTCTGTACTGGTGTAAACAACAGTGTTCAGGAGAGTGATAACATGTGGGATGTATTCCCAACCATACGTGACATATATGGACACACACCCACATGTGCCAGTACTGTGAATCAAACACCTGTCTATCTCATGATAGGTTCAAAAGAAGTACAGCATTATCGCATCCGGTAAAATGCTTACTGACTCTTTCCTTTGACAACTGTGCTGATATAGGCACAATATATGCACAGGGGAGGTATTACTGTTAGAGGTGTCATAAGGTTTGCCTTCAATGTCACCCTTATAGCATTCTACATTGTCGGTCTTCCACTTCAATTAACAAAACCTGACCTTATCAGGTACACAGGTTATTGTAGGACTGGTTGTAACACACCAGTGAGCTGTCCTCAGTAATCATTCATCTGCAAAGAAGCCCCACCACTTAGTAGTCATGTCCAAACATCTGTCCATACCTCATGTACGGCTTACTGTGACTAGAGCACATCACCATATACAGTTGGCAATGTTGAGGCTGTATTGCAACACATGATGTACTAAGACAACCGTCATCTTCAGACATCAGACACTGCACACACATGGAATCTACACAAACAACAATACATGTACACATATGCAGTCTTCATCAGTATGTGCACTAGCAGGTCAAGAGGATACATTCCGTACCTTCCCCACACCATGTGTGAAACATAGCTGAACATTACACCATAATGGATGTTGTATTTATGTACTGGTAGGACAACACCACTTTCACAGAGTAGCCAAGTGTACATATATTACAACAGCACATATCAGCATGACACACACAGCATTATTCCATGTCATGCTCCTACAAACTGTTACTTGACAGTGCCGTGGTGAAGCCAGGGCACTGTAATGGTCAACAGTGAGCACATCATATTTGCCGCACACACCTTATGTGTACTGGAAGAGTGCCAGCAATGTGCTCTGTTAGAGCTAGGCAGTACACTCATTCAAGCATGTGCGAGGTCTGTGGCTTGTAAACATCTCACCCCAACATGTACTGGCTATTATGGTACTAAGGCTAATATCAGTACAGCACACAACATGCATGGCTTGCAATTGGTGACATGGGGTATATGTAGGAGCTGTGGCCACACATGGCTGTACATGTCATGAACATATCACCTGTGACTACTCAGGAACATACAGAGCAGAGCTGGATTTCCCTGAGTCTGTCATACAGGCCTTGTGTAGGTCCTATGGTCCTGTTATTTGGGTATGTTTGTAGGCATTGCATTAGGTGGACATGTCTAAAGACAAACATGCCACATGTGGTGTTGTATGATGTGATAGGTGTCATGGGTGACCAGTAGAGAGGGGATATTACCTCTGCCAACATAGATATCGAACCTTATGTACCATTAGCATGCAATCTGCCATGTGCATGCATGTAATGACTGTAGCCACCTGTATGTAGAAAGGTAAACGAAAGCTATGGTAAAGTAATTTATGTTGTATAAGTGTGGGATGTGTACATATCCAGGGCAGGTACGGTTAGGTCATATCCAACCATGAGCGTGTTGTTTACTGGTGTAGAGCAACAGTCGACCATGTTAATGCTGACAACATCCGAGGGACCCTGGTATGTGTACAACTGAGCTGGTTACAAACAGTGGTATTGCATTGCATAACACATTATGCAGCTGTGTCTGTACATGGATACTTTGCACAGTTGATGTAGGCCTAGGTACAGTCCTCCAATCAAGGGTTATCTGGTGGTCTACCATACTATGTCATGCCACATATGGATGTGTGTTGGTAGTCTGGGAACAAGGTGGTGGATGTATATGAGGATGCAACCTAGAATGCAGCATTTTCCACTGTCACCTGCACCTGACTCATCTGTGATGCGTTATGTCAGAGTAGTGGTCTTTACATGTGAGTAGCCTTTATGAAATTGTGTACACCACCATCTGGAGTGGTCCATACCACTGTTATGGCCCACATGTCTGGATCTGAGTTATATGGTGGTAATGCAATTGAGCACTACAGAACATTCAGCCAGGTATTCCTCAATGCACGGATGTCAGTATTCCCCATTGTAGGTTCTACATTGAGCAAATGGATTACTAAAGCCACACATCTAGCATGGGTTAGCATAAGCATCCAATGCAATTGTCATGTAGGTGTCAGGGTGTTACTTCTGTGTGTAGGACATTTGCCTTGGAATGTGGCTATATGGGTAAATGCGACCTAGATATTATCCACACACACATGTAACATGGATGCATGTGCTCTGTGTTGAAGGCTCGTCATTCAGTCATGACAGCCCAGAATGACAGACACTGGACAACCTCATAATAACAGAGGACATTGGCTCATTGTTTTGGTCTAGCAGTTGCCACCCATACCATGACATCACTGCACATGACATTAATGTGCTTGGTAGCAACTGCCCCATGTAAGGTGACGGACAGTGGCAGAACTTGTGTATATGACCAATGTGAGATATACTTAGGGTAGCAGTCCTGCTAATAATGACAACTACTAACACAGCCAGGAGAGGTCATCTTGACACCTGCACCTCATTACCATTACATAAGGTGGCTCACACATTATGCTTGCACATGCCACTGTTCCACGTATAATGGCACTGTCCACAACCTGCTATCAATGTATGCCATTCAGGGCAGCAAGGTGTGTGACACATGCTGTAGGTAGCATCCGCCTGTCCGACCCAGGTAACCTATTGTCTGTCACGTCCACACATGCATAAATGTGTATACTTAACATATATATGTCAGTACTTCATGTACATGTACATGTGTATCACACAGCACAGACACAGATATATCATTTACAGGCCACATACAGGTATCAGGTAGTAAACCAATATGATGTGTATATATATATATATATACTGACAGGTAAGATGTACCTAGCTGTAAACCTGTGTGTTTACAATAGGAGTCAATTACAATGTGTTCTGTACATGTAAGTGTTTGAGCATGCACACTGTGGCCTTCAGTGGTTAAAATCAGAGTGCATCCAAAACAGCCTTGTGCTACTAAGTGTATGAGCATACCCACTGCCACCTTGTGTAATTTGAGTCAGTGCACCCAACAATCCCTTTGTTACTAAGTGCATGAGCATGCCCAGTATAACCTTGTGTAGTTGCAATCATAGTGCATCCCAAACGGCCCTGTGCTACTAAGTGTATCAGCATGCCCACTGTAACCCTGTATAGTGATAGCAGTTGTCCATTCCGCAGATGCCATACTTCAGTTCAGGTTCCTGTTGTTCTACAACTATACCTCTCAGGCCTACCTGCGGATGATGTGTCTTGTTTGTGCATACAGGTTGCAATGGACACCTACTTTAAACACGCAGGTCTACAGCTATGTACTTTGTGACTGTCCGTCTCCCTGTTGTTGTCCTCAATTGTAGAGGAGCAGTCTGACTGCCTTGAAATGTGTAATCTCTGTGGCACATCTCGTAACTGCATAGTACTGTAATAGTGATCTTTAGATAGGCAGGAGTTCTGATCCCACCAGTGGCAACTGTGTTTGTGTGTGTGTGTCAGCAAATGGCTGAGTGTGGTTGTGTGTTTGTATTTGTGTCTGCATCCTGTCATGGCAGTGGGTTTTGCTGCATTTCAAAGAGATACCACCTTTTGCATTGGCCTTTACCCTTGTCAACTGGTAAACCTCTCTCTTCCCCCCTCCCCACTGCAAGAAATGGGTCCTGTGATGTCATCCAGCTCAGATGTGGAATCAGTAAGTGTAATTGCATGTGTTCTGTGGCACATACCCTAACTGCATACCACTGTACTAGTTACCTTTACATAGGCAAGACGTGTATGCGCAATACTGGCAAGTGTGTGCGTGTTTGTGTGTGTGACTACCCTGTAGCCAGGCATACACATGTGTAATGTCTTTTAGCACACCATGGTAGCCATCTGTGGTGACCAGTGTCTAGAAAGTATTACATAGTTAGGAATGGTAAAGAATACATAGTCGAGCATGACTACAGTTGGGTATGTTATTTTCCTGTGCCACTGTCAAGCAGTGACACAGAAGTGGTCACTGGGGTGTAGGTCCATACCCATCATTCCCCCACCCTAACTCCACAATCCATGGGGTAGATTACATTAGCCATCATTCCCCACCCCAAACTCCACATACAAAACAACCATCCCTTCTCTGGTGAACTGCTTATGATTTAAATGTTATAACACAAGAGATGCCTCTGTTTTGTGCACACGTCAGTTCCTTTGGAACTCTTCTGTGTCACAAAGGGCGTACAGACATGTATATACATATATATATATATATATATATATATATATATATATATATATATATATAGCTATGGCTGTATCTGTGTATATGCAGATATATATATATATATATATATATATATATATATATATATATATATATGTGTGTGTGTGTGTGTACACATCCTGTAAGTGCAGATATATATGTAGTTATAACAGATGTAGACTTGTCTTTGTTGTTTCACACGGTACAGTACATTCAAGGATACTGTACATACGTACACAAAGGGACTGTCCCATTTGTTTTCAGTACTATGGAATACCTCTAGTAGGATGTGCATTATAGACTCCATGCAACATGTGTACAACCTAGATGGCTTAGTGGTATGTCCAGTGACCTCAGTGTGCATGGTCCAGGGTTCAAGACCTGCAAGCCTTGTTGATACTGTCAATTTGGACTGCATAAGACAGTTGTAAGCAGATATAAATGTGTTTTCATGACAGTAAGCAGTGGGTACATGCAGGTAACAGACATGTACAACCCGCAGTACACTTGGAATGCCCTTCTTTGGCAATGCTGCTGATGTCACCCACCTACGAATACATCTCTGGGAGAGCTGTAACCCAGTAATCTCTATGATGCTTGCTGTAACTGCATAATGCTGTAGTGTGTTAAACTAGTTTGGTAGGTGTTCAAATCCTAGACAGGTCAACTGTGTGTGTGTGTGTGTGTGTGTGTGTGTGTGTGTGTGTGTGTGTGTGTTTCTGCCTGTGAAATAAATTATGTTTTTAGAGTATGCACACTCTTTACAATCCACATGACCACCATTGACAATCCTGCTGATGTCACTCACCTAGAAATATACCTCTAGGACTACTGTAACCCAGTATTCTCCGTAGCGCATGCTATAACTTCATATTGCTGTAGTGTGATAAACTAGTTAGGTAGGGGTTCCAATCCAAGAGAGGCCAACTGTGTGCATGTGTCTCTGTCTGCCTGAGACAAGAACAATACTTTTTAGGGTATGCACACTCTTTACAATTCACATGACCACCTTTGGCAATCTTGCTGATGTCACCCACCTAGGAATACACCTCTAGGACTGCTGTAACCCAATATTCGCCGTAGCGGGTGCTGTAACTGTGTATTGCTATAGTGTGATAAACTAGTTAGGTAGGGGTTCTATTCCAAGAGAGACCAACTGTGTGTGTGTGTGTCTCTGTCTCTCTGAGAAAGTAACAATGCCTTTTAGAGTATGCACACTCTTTACAATTCACATGACCACCTTTGGCAATTCTGCCGATGTCCCCCACCTAGACATACACCTCTGGGACTGCTATAACCCAGTAATCTCCGTAGCGCATGCTGTAACTGCATAATGCTGTAGTGTGATACACTAGTTAGGTATGGATTCTATTCCAGGACATGGCAGGTGTGTGTGTGTTTGACTGTCAGAGCCTGTGTGGAGGTGGCTGTGAGTGTCTACCCACTCGACATGCTGGGGAGTGGATTTTGTAGTTTTCCTATATGGTGTCCGTCTTATATGTCACAATGTCCACCTCACGAGGTGTACAGATGTCAATCAGCCAAGGGACTGTGTTGGCAAGCCACACCCCTACATCTGGCAAAAGGCCTGGTGAACAAAGTATGCAACCCTACTATTACCCAGAATACATCCTGAACCCACGTGTCATACACAAACACACTTGCCTAGAATATCCCGCTATGTTGCTAGTACCCTGCACATTGATGACAGATAGTAGGCATGGTGTGATTGCAGTGGGCGGCAGAGTGCATGGCACCTTGTACAGCAGAACAATAGGCACATATATGCGGACAATGTGCCTTCACTATGTTCCCCACTGGATGACTGCAACATATGTGGTGTCATCAAATGTGATCCACAGAGGCCTTACAATGCCTTACACATGTGCCCTGTATGGACCGATGCCACTGACACCAGGGAATACCTATATCATGCTATCAATGCATGTGCAGGGTCAACCTGCTGACTATAAGCAGGTTTTACCACACCAGGCTAGTATTGGCATATCAGAGGATAACAGTCTGTGTACACAACATGTGCCAGCCAAACCAGGTACACCTGTACATGTCACTGTACATTATTGTGGGACATGCACATCCAAGGCAATGTCCATGTCAAGGACTATCAAACACAGACATGGCATGCATTGCAAAGCTATGGCCATACACAATGGTAACCAGGATGTCAGGACAGTTCATACAATACCCATCTGTGTGGGACATTGCAGACACTATACCTCTGTACCACACTGCACACCATTGCTGGGTGGTGTGATGCCAAGGATTACCCCTCACCCAGCCTTGTACAGCCATCTTGCACAGCCAACCACTACACACCCATGAAGCAATGCACACATGTATGTCAGTACTGGCACCTTGTGTCTGCATGTGGTGTATGATGCTCCCAACCACAGTCACTCCCAGTATAACTCACATTGGCATACCGATAGATCTCAAACACATTCACATGCCCTAGCCCATAGAACCTCCAGATATCCCCTGTGGTTCATGTAGTACATGTGCATTACTGCAGTGTGGCAAACTAATTAGTTTGGGAGTGTATTTCTGGACCTGGCAAAGAGTGTCAATGTGAGTCCATTATAGAGTGTGGTTGTGTTGACAATGGCATCCGTTCATGTGGACAGCTATGTGTGCTACACCTAATGTATGTCTACTATATCTCTGTTGCAGATGTCACTCACCAACACACATATATGTTCTTACAGCACACCAACATGTCAGCTGTGTGGCACATGGAGTAACTGCATGCATTTGTAATAATAATGACTGGTCAGTCAGGGGTTTGAACCCCTGTACTGGTAGGTGTGTGACAGACTATGCTTAGGCTTTAGTCTTCAAGCCCTTCTCTGATGTACTTTGCCTCTGTCTGTCCCTCCCACACACTCCCTGGTGGATGTGGAGGTGTACACATGCTCAGCAGCAGCTTGTGTATTGTAAGTGATGGTCATGATCAGGTGATGGCCTCTGCAACCATTGCAGTCCTCCTCTAGCTGATTGCATGTGGAGCAGCTGTGATGATGTTCCCATAGCCATTTGATGAAAAACACAGTACAATATCTAGGAACATCATGTTGGTGTTTGCCCATGACAGTCGCTGTGAGTGGTACCTGGATCTGTTGTTTGGTAAACAGCATCACAGGTGATATCTGGATGTTCCTCAAACAACATACACAGTGGGAAATAGCCTAAAGACAGGAGCGTGATGTGCCAGACATGACTACAGCATGTAAGTGTAGCTATGCTACATTGAGACTACTGTATGTTTAACAAGTTGTGTGTGGTAATGGCTATTCTGCATGTTTTAAAACTGAGAAGACAGTGCTCTGTTTGTGAGGGACCCCCATCTGTAGGGACATATGTGGAATGGTCAATGTGTGGAACCATTTGTTTCCTGTGTTACTCACTGAACATACATCTGTGAACAGCAGGAGCATAGTGTGAGGATTGCAGCCAGTACATGGTGATAGTGATGATTTACTGCCATCGCATCCCTGACTGGACATATGTCACATGAAACAGTGGTATGACAGACACTGTCTGGGGTTCTCAGTGACATGCCAATAATGGGCCACTCTTCATAGCTGCAGTCACAAGTCTTCTACACTTTGTACAGATGCCATGCAGTATATATGCATGCGTTGTGCTCCCTCTGCAAATGTATACTATCTGTTTTGTTGGGTTGATGGTCATATCTATGCATGCTGTTATAAATAATCCTGAATGCTGTTGACTATTACTAAGCCATATCTGTGTTTAAACTGCAACACCATTGGATGTCTGGGTTTGGAGGTCCCGGCAGTACCTCATGTCCTAATTCAGCTGGCCATGGCACTGGGCTCCAGCACATCACAGCCTTGGACCTCCACCTTTGTTGGCTCTGCACCACCTTCTGGTGGTACTGCCACTGAGGATGGGGCTTGTCCCCCCCTGGGAGGAGGTCCAGACAGGAACATGCCCGCTGTCATACAGTCCTGGATGTGGTGCACAGGGGGCTCAATAATGGGTTTTGAGACCAGATACACCAGCTCAAGGGCAGAGTGTCACATTTACAGGGTGAGGCTGCCCCTCCTAGACAGCACCCAGCACTGCCACATTTGCAGCTGTTTTGGTGCAGTGGTGGGCTGCCCATGGCTAGGGACCTCTGTCCCACTTTTTCCATCTGGGGGCTCATGGGCTTGTGAATGATGAACACCCCTCCCCGTCTGAGGTGTATCCCCCCACATGTGTCATATAGCGACCCTGTATGCTGTCTCATCTGTCATCCTGCCCTACCTATCCTCCACGAGCATACCTACTCTCCTTTCCACACATCCCACTCTCACCCTATGGAAACAAAAGGCCAATCAGTTCCTAGAACAACATCTGCTTCATACATAGCTGTCCATTTCACGCACATGTCCACTGGACACATGTAATCCTTTTAATATGCATCACAACATACTCCAGTTGTCCTCACCCCTGTCTCTCAGGCGCACGATCCCAGTATGCACATGACTCATAAATGTTCCAGGTACACATGATGTGGATGACTCCATTGTACACACAACACTACTGGTCCCTCTATGGTTACCCCATTTACCTTTATCTTGATGATGATGCTGCACACAGCACCTTGCAAGAGCACTGTTCTCACATAATGATTGGACAGGAACTGTTGTGTTAATGTAAGTAACATGCACAGAGTGATGTATATGACCAATGTACAAATGTTTGCGTGTATGAATGACACATGTCTCTCTGAGGGAGTCTTGATATTACATAGGACAACACCACTACATAATACAGGCATTGCTGGTGTTTCCCTTTTCATTCCTTTGTAATGCTTTGTTGTCACATGGGATGTTCCTGATATATCTATATATATGTATGTATCTATATGCTGGACATAAACACTCACACATACATCTACATGATGGAATACATTTCCTATACTGTTGAATGACTGTGTTGGATGATATGTTTGTGATAAGGTCCAATGTCTGTATATCTGCCATGGTTTAGTGGTAAATCACAATAGCTATGTCTGCAGGGTCCTGGTTTTGAGCCTTGCAGAGGCTGTTTATTTTGATGATGGGCAGAACAAGGCCATTGGATACGGAGTGATTAAGGCACATTAAAGCAATTGTGAGCGGGTGTGCATGGGTTTGCACGGTGCTAAGCAATGCTAACCTCTGGTTACAGTTTCTTACACTCAGTTAGCCTCTACATTGCTTTACCAGTGTAATACTCGCATACTGGTAGCCAAACAGGTT
>NC_056726.1:1863930320-1863932820 GCF_019279795.1 Protopterus annectens | reverse complement strand
TGTAGAAGGTCCTCCTAACCACTTTGGCAATGTGAGTGTCAAAAGAAAGGTTTCTGTCATCTTGGGTCCCCAGGTCCCTGATAACCTCTTCTGTGCTTAATGGATTGCCACCTATTTGGTAACTTGGGGTTACCTTGTTTTTACCAAAGGGTATGACTATACATTTTTTGGTGTTTAGCTTAAGGCCATGGCTCTGGCACCAGTTATCCATTTCTATGAGGCCACTCTGAAGGATATCTGTGTCTGATGGATTTTCAACTATGGCGCCCAGTTTGCAGTCATCTGCAAACGTTGTCAGCCACAATCCTCCTATGTTTGCCTGCACTTCTGAAAAGTAGATGCCGAACAAGAGGGGGCCCAGGACTGAGCCCTGTGGGACACCGCTTGTGACCGGCTTGGAGTCTGACATGGCACCAGCAACTCTAACCCTGTGGGTTCTGTCCTTGAGCCAGTTTGCAACCCATCTTGTGACATATAGGTTTACATTTAAGCTGGTGAGCTTTTCCATGATACCCGAGTGGGGTATTGTGTCGAAAGCTTTTGCAAGGTCAAGGTAGGCTGTGTGAACTGCCTTACCCTCATCAATGGCCTTGGTGACTGTTTCAAAAGTCGACCAAGTTCAAGAGGCATGATCTGCCCTTGACAAAGCCGAATTGGGTAGGATCCAATGTCTGTAGGTCCCCTATGTCTTTATTTATGAGTTCCATTATGATCCTCTCCATAGCTTTGCAGACCAGGCTTGTTAAGCTTATGGGGTAGTAATTACCAGGGTCCGTAGAAGCACCGCCTTTGTGGAGTGGGACCACAGTTGCCGTGACGCCACTCTTTGGGTACGTATCCTGTGGTAAGGCTAAGATTAAACAGCAGCCTTATGTGTGGGTTTAGTTCCTCAATGAGTTCGTGTAGCACACAGCCGGGGACACCATCCGGTCCCATTGATGCTGTGTTTTTAGCTTTAGAGAGCAGCTCTCACCTGGGCATTTGAGATGATTGGGAGGCTACACTCTGCTGGGATAGATATTTCTCCTTTTGGGGGAGAGGGGAGAAATTTTCACTGAACCTGTCTGCCAGTATGTTTGCAATGTCTGTGGGTTCAGTGATTTTTGTATCATTTTGGACTAATTCTGAGCATATCTGGGAGTTTCCACCCAGATTTCTAACATAGCTAAAGAAGGTCTTATGATTTTCTTTTGAGTCCTTGGCGATTTTTCTCTCAAAGTTGGCCTTGGATGATTTTATGAGTGATCGAAGTTTTTTACTAGTATTGATCAGAGATGTCTTCCCTTTTAGGGATTTTGCTCTATCTTGTAGTAGCTTTCTCCTCTTGTTATAAAGTTTGTTTATGGCTGGGGTCCACCAGATCGGGCGCTTGCCTTTGGTGGAAAGGGTCTTGATTTTATTTGGGATAGCTTGATCCATGCAATCCTGGAGGTGCTCGTAGAAAGCATTTGTAAGGGATTCAGCAGCGTGGGTTGTGGTTTCCAATGGCTCAGGGGCCTTGAAGGATACCACACCAGTCTTAAGAAGTGTGAAGTTGGCTTTTGAGAAGTTCTTCACTGTGGTCTTTTTGTTGGGGGTGGGGGATGTGGATCTCCAGTGAGATTAGTTTATGGTCTGATCTCACCAATGAGGATATACTTCCGGTGTGGAGCATTTTGTCCCCATGTTTGTGATGATCAGGTCTAGTATATTTTCACCTCTTGTGGGAAAGTTGACAAGTTGTTCCATAGCATTTGAGTTTATGAACTCCAGGAACCTTTGGGCTAGGGTATTGGGGCTTGAGTAATGTTCCCAGTCTATGTTTGGGTAGTTGAAGTCACCCAATATGATGGTGTTTGGAGAGACATTCATACTCTCCAGTGTCTTCAGGAAGGCTGTGTGGGGTTCCTGAGTTTGAGAGGGTGGCCTGTAATATGCTACAAACTGTAGAGCAGTTTTGCCTATGGTTAATTGCACCTGAATGGTCTCTGATGCTTCGTGAGTTGCCACCAGCCTGGAGGTGTGGGTATCCTTGATGAATATGGATACACCCTCCTTTTGTTGTAATGGTCTGGGTTTTGGGGCGGAGCATGAGATGAGGTAAAACCTGATAGTTCCGGGGTGCTCTCAGGAGCCTTGAACCAAGTTTCAGTCACAGCACAGACATCGATGTTCTCCATACTGAGGAGGGCGTGCATCTTGAGATTTAGAATTCTGGCATTGAGCAGCATTACCCTTAGTTTTTTTTCCATTATTGTTTTCTAGGGTGGTGGGTTTAGAATTTGAGCCTTGTCTAATAAAGGCACTATGGGGTGGCAAGAGCCTTTGCCAATATCCGAAACCAGGGTGACAGGTGCAAGCCGTCATGCGGCAGCGTGGCTTGTCAAGCATGTCATTCCAGGCAGACAGACATTGGATCCTTAGAATGACACCAGAAATTAAGCCAATTATTAAAACTGATCATTTTGTCTCTGTATTGTGGCATCATTCTTGGTGAAGGTAGGATACTCCTCAGGGTCAG